>NC_049253.1:34879544-35179544 GCF_011100685.1 Canis lupus familiaris
CAAATTCATCTCACTATGAAATCTTCCCCAGGACCAACAAACATGCCAGTGATCCCAATAAAACAAACAAACAAAAAAAAAAAGAAAGAAAGAAAGAAAAGAGAAAAGAAAAGAGAGAAAAGAAAAAAAAAAGAAAGAGGGAAGCAGGGGGAAAGGAAGGAAGGAAAAATGGAAGGAAGGAGGAAAGGAAGGAAAGAAAAGAGAGTAGAAAGAAAGATTAAGGAAGAAAAGAATAGAAAGAAGAGGAATAAGAAAGAGAAAGGGAAGAGAAAGAGATTAAAAAACTTCCCCAAATTCAGATTTTCTTCAGGCTATCACATCTTTCTGCTAGACATTATAATTAAACACATCTTCTCCATGCCAATTTACCCCATTTCCTGCTCCATCTCAGTTTTCTCACCTGAACTAATAATCCACACCACCTGCTTAATTGTACTTACTGGGATAAATGATAGACTCCTCAATCTCAACATATCAAAATATTAATTTTCCTTTCCCACCTTCCAAACTTATTTATTCTTGCTTGCTCTCTATATCAATAAGTGACACTCAATAAATGTTTATTGATTAAAGAATTGATACATATATATCCATCTCTACTATTATTATTATTATTAAAATGATTTCACTTTCCTCTGATTTGAAGTTCAGAAGGTTAACTATAAATTTCAAAGTCTCTTTACAATGCTAATATTCCAGTATAAAAGTCTCTTTTGATTCAATGAGCTCTTATACATTTTGATTTATGTCTCGGTGTTCACAACTTGAAAATACTTATAGGAAAGTCTAAACTTTCCTATTTGTAACAGATAGAAGAACTTATGAGGTAATTTAGGTACAATGATTTAAGCTTTTGGAATGAAAGAACAATTTTCCATTTACTCTCTATGACAAAAATCCTGAGGATTCGGCATTTTAGTGTATAGGTATGAGTGTACTTATAAGCAACTTACACAAATAAATTGTAATAATAAAATGAAATCTGTGGAAAGTCTGCTTATTAAGTGATAAGGGAAATTTGTGTATGTTTTTGGAGACAATTACCTGTTTGTCATTTATTTTACATGGTAACTGTTGATGCCAGAGAAAATATTCTCATGACATCACAGGGCAACAGAGCTTTGGACCACCAGGGGGAGTAAATTTCAAAGCCATTGTCCATGATACCTTGTTTGGCCTGGTTTTGCTCACTACTTTCCTTCAAATGTAATGGAAGGGGCATACTTATGGAAATTATGAAAGCACAAAATGGACAATGTTATTGAAGATTTGAAAGATGAACATAATAATATATTTAAAGGCAAGCTAAGGCCTTAGGGTTGAATATAGAATAAACATAATGATTGTACAGTCACCATATGTAAAGCATAGCAGTATGTAAAGAATAGAGATAAAATCACTACCACATAAACATGAGAGTTGATATCACAGAGAACACATCACTAGAATTGAAGCTATTATCATCTCAGGGATTTTCCCCATGAATACAATCAACAATTTATAATAATTAGGAAGGAGTTTTGTTTTAAACTCCATTAATAATGAAATCTTTTTGGGTTTTATACAGTTGGACTAGTAGGCTTTCACAGTACTTAAGACTTACATATGGTTATAAAATTAAAGCACATTCCCTTTGAGATAAAAAGAAAGAAGGTACATTTATAAAATATAATTTGTTGGATAGAGAAATGCTCATATTTAAAGGAAATTTATGAAAATAGAAATAAGATTAAAACCCTACAAAACTAGTTTTGTTAAGATTTTATTGAAAAATGAAAAAAACAGGAGGTTTCATATCAATCACAGAGACATCTAGGTGTTAAACATTATTGTCTCCTTTTCTTTAATCTCAGTGTAGACATCCTGTAAGTAAGATGACCTTATAATTCTACTGTCCAAACTATAACCCTCTCAGAAAAGATAGAGATTGCTACTAATTTTGCCAAGACAACAAGAGTAAGCTCAGATGATGCTGGACAAACCAAGTGTGTGGTCGACACACCTAAAAATCTAAACATTTTAGAGTTGATTTATCCAGTGTTTATGTAAAATGTCTCCAAAGTTTTGACATAGATTTGCCAAAGACATGATAAAGATGTTTAAACAATGCTAAAGCATATTTTCTTATGGTTGCTCTTTTTAAAAAAATGTTATCATTGGGACACCTGGGTGGCTCAGTGGTTGAGCATTTGCCTTTGGTTCAGGGAGTAATCCCGGAATCCTGGGATTGAGTCCTGCATTAGGCTCCCTGAATGGAGCCTGTTTCTCTCTCTGCCTGTGTCTCTGCCTCTCTGTGTCGCTCATGAATAAATAATAAAATATTTTTTAAAAATGTTATTGCTGTGGAAAAATTATATGAAATAGCAATTGTGGCATAGAAACATGAAATTTAATCTAAAATAATAAACATTCAACATACAGAATGGGAGAAGATATTTGCAAATGACATATCAGATAAAGGGCTAGTATTAAAGATCTATAAAAAATTTATGAAACTCAACACCCAAGAAACCAACAATCCAATCATGAAATGGGCAGAAGACAAAAAGAAATTTAACCAAAGAAGACATACATATGGCCAACAAGCACATGAGAAAAATGCTCTGCATCCTTGCTATCAGGGAAATACAAATCAAAACCACAATGAGATACCACCTCACAACAGTGAGAATGGGGAAAATTAACAAGACAGGAAACAACAAATGTTGGAGAGGATGTGGAGAAAAGGGAACCCTCTTGCACTGTTGGTGGGAATGTGAACTGGTGCAGCCACTCTGGAAAACTGTGTGGAGGTTCCCCAAAGAGTTAAAAATAGACCTGCCCTATGACCCAGCAATTGCACTGCTGGGGATTTACCCCAAAGATACAGATGCAATGAAACACCAGGACACCTGTGCCCCAATGTTCATAGCAGCAATGTCCACAATAGTCAACCTGGAAGGAGCCTCGGTGTCCATCAAAAGATGAATGAATAAAGAAGATGTGGTCTATCTATACAATGGAATATTACTCAGCCATCAGAAAGGACGAATACCCACCATTTGCTTCCATCTGGGTGGAACTGGAGGGTATTATGCTGAATGAAGTAAGTCAATCGGAGAAGGACAATCATCATATAGTTTCACTCACATGGAGAATATAACGCATAGTGAAAGGGATTATAAGGGAAAGGAGGGAAACTGAGTGGGGAAAAATCAGAGAGGGTGACAAAACATGAGAGACTCCTGACTCTGGGAAACGAACAAGGGGTAGTGGAAGGGGAGGTGGGGCGGGGGGTGGGATGATGACTGGATGACAGGCACTGGGTGTCCGTTCTGAGTGTAATGGGGATGAGCACTGGGTATTATATACTATATGTTGGCAAATTGAACTTCTTTTTAAAAAAAGGTAAAACAAACAAACAAACAAACGAAAAAAACCAACACATATTTATTTTTCAAATAATATCAAAGTAGCAAAACACTCTACAAAAACTAATTTTCTGGACTACCAGATTCCTTGAAAAATAAATGTTTGATCAATTATTTTGGTTGGTAAGAATATGGAATCTAAAGTTTAGTGTTGCCATAAGTTACCATATATTCATTAGCACACGTTCATTACCGTGTACTGTTGGGCCGGCAGCATCAAGGGGCATCCGCAGGAACCAACAAAATGGCGGTGCTCCCTCCATCTTGTCACCCTCGCCTTGGGATTTTCCTGCCACTAGGAGACGCCCAAAGGCACGTCATCATGGGGAAAATAGGACCTATGCAGGGAACCGAAACCAAACCTGACCTAACCCTGTACCATAAATAGACATAAGCAGCTATCACCCTACACCCACACCTCCCTACCCTTCCCTGTAAAAGCCTGCCTGTATCATCCCCACACACGACCTCCCCGTCTCACTCCCTTGCCCTCGTGGGCCGCGAAACCTCACCTGAGAGCACTTCCATTAAAAGCTTGCCTCTACCCACCTTTGCCTGGCCTCTCCATTTCATTCCACTACCAACCAGATCAAACCTGACATATTGTATCTCTAAATTCAATCAGCTATTTAATAAATGCTTATGCCAGTTAGGAAAATATAGATAACTGTTGAACACACTTGTAAGTATTAAAATAATTGAGGCCGTTAAAAGCCCTGATGACTGATAGTCTAAGTGGTCATTCAGTTCAATTTAACAGAATTTGGAGCATCTGTTTTGTGCCAGGAATAGTCCTCTGAGTGTTTAACTATAAAACACACACACACACACACACACACACACACACACACACCAGGAAAACAGTTCTTATCTTCAAGGAACTCAGAGTCTATGGGAAATCAGAACTGTGAACAAAAGATTATAGTACCACATGAAAAATGATGCAGTAGAAATTTATGTGAGGTCTTTTGCAGCTGTAGGGGTCAAAAAAGAATATATGTCTTGGTCAAATATATTTCTAGTGAGATTTTCCTGATGGAAAGCAATAGGGCCAAGCATTGTAGGCAGAAAGGAGAGTAAAAAGCAGATTTGATAGGAACTGAAACATGTACATAGAACAGCGCTCACCATCACAAAGAATTTTCAGTCATACCCTGAGAGGTAAGACAGAAGGTACGTTGCTGTGGGTTGAAAATTAAATATGAAATATGATTCTTAATGGTCTCCTACTAAATGCAGAAACTTTGTTACGTGCCTTCCTTCTGGGGACAGAGTGTGCTCAGTGAAGGAAGCAAGGAGAGCTAGTAAGGCTGGCTCTCCTATTATTTTAAGGCACAGGGATAAAAGGGGGAGCTCACTGAGGGCAGGCCATGACTCCTTCAATTTTCACTTGTGCCAGAAGGCAAATTAGCACCTGTGTGGCATGCTCACTCACCATGGGGCTCTGAACCAGAAGTGTGCTCTCAAGTGGATGGACTGGTTGTAGAAAGCACTGAGGGAATGGTGAATGAAATATAATACCTAGGATACTTGACTAATTGTAATAAATTCTCAAGGGTAGAGAATAATATAGCCCAATGGGGAAGATTTCTTAGGTCCCCACCAAAGAGCTTCTTGTACAGAGGGATCCTTCTTACAGGAAGAAGTTCTGAGGATGTCATGTCTGTTTCCATACTCTTAAACTGTTCTCTGGCCTCCTCACTGGGGGTCCCAGCCCTCTGATGGGGCATCTAGAATTTCCAGCCCCCAGGCAGTGAGAAAGGTGTGGGTGATAGTAACAGATAAACACATTACCATATTTCTTCCACAATAGGGCTATGGAAATAAATTTATGACTTACCCAAAGCATTTTCTGATTTTTCAATCAGAGGAATTATTAGAAACATTTTGGAGCACCTCTCAGTTGCAAATCCTAGAAAGAAAACCTAAAGGTCAAGCAAGAATGCTGCTAGCTAGTCCTATAGCAATTGGGCTATGTGGCCATTTGTAGTAAAGAGATTGAAGAAGCAGCGCTTTCTCAAAGCAGAGACTTGAATGGATGGTGCAGGGATGGGGTGGGCAATCACAGAGAGCCCTTCCTTGCTTTCATTCTCTTCCTGATATTATCGAAACAACTGCTGCTAATGCTGTTTTACATTGATGTAGTGGTTTATCATTTACAAAGAACTTTCACCTTTATACTATTTTTTAACATCCAAAACAATCATGTGAGATAGATAGGTTATATATGTATGTATATGCTAGTATTATTATTAAATTATCACTTTATAGAAAAGAAAATTAGCAGAATGTTCTAGATATCATGCAGCAAAATCAGCATTCAATCTATGATTTTAAGCTGATTATTTCATTGTTTGTCTGCTAACTAGTCCTCTGTGTCAGGTTTCTTAGGCTAGGGCAATAGTCTTATATCCCATGAAAGTAGTAAAAATTCTTCCTTGGGAGCAAACCAGAAGGAGGAAGGCAAGGAATAAATTCCAAATAGAGACTTTTTGAGCCAAATTGTCCTTTTATGGTAAAAAAAAAAAAAAAAAAAACGTAGTCATAAAGAAAGAGTTGTTTCATCTCAGGGAGAGGAGGACAGAGAATTGCATACAAATGTAGGAGGAGGTAGGACAAGGACAGAGCCACAAGAACCAAGAGGAATAGAAGATATGAAAAAGTAATGGGGAAATCCTCATTGTCAAATGCAAGCAAGGAATGAGAAAAGGCCTAACATGGTGATTATTATTAGTAACTTTCCTCTTAAGGGCTAGCATGTATTTATCTTAAGCTAAGGAGATTATGTAGATAATCTTTGCTGTTTCTATTGAATTATAAGATTAAAATTCTGTTCTCTAAAAATAACAAACATATTAAAAATACAAACATTCTTTGATCTGTCGTATTCTTTCTATCCTGGAATGTCTTGGCAACTCAAATTTTGTGAATATGAAAATATTCAGACCTACTGCATCAGCAAGCTCATCATTCATTTTTACATTATGAATATTAAGATGCTCTTTCAGTTTACTGATCTTTCTATGAATAGCCACAAAATCTGTGTTGCAATTACCACACTTTTCTTTCATATCTGTAGAAAAACTTTGGGAATTATATTTTTTTACTCATAACCGTGTGCCAAGTAAAGGCTTTCATTAAAAGCCAGGCTAGCATATTGGAAGAGAGAATCTAAGCTCCTAGAGATCAGGTAGGGAAATTGGGAAGAAAACACTGGGTGTAGGTATGTTGTAAGAGATACTGACCGCTCCTCCAGGCTCAGGTTGGATAGGTGTGCTTTGAGGTGAAACAGCTCTGAGTTTGTGTAAGCTAAAAGAGATATGCAATAGTCATATTATAAGTGAATATTCTGAAAAAAGTTTGGCAGTGTGGAGCTGTGATGGACCAGCATGAAGCTGGAGGTGAGAATATGGAGATATATTAGCCCTACGTCATTAAAATGCCTTTCTTAAGTGGTCAGGAGTTTTAGTAGGCAGGTGCATTATCAAGTTTTGATGGTGCTTGTCTGGGAAACAGGATCATTTGGTACTACAAGGAAGACGATTTTGAGAGGCTCGATGTTCTTGTGTTTAAATCACAACCCTCTAGAAAGGGAAGGCACTTGACCTGGTAGGTGCCTAGGTTTTTAATAGGGATAACTTGTTATATCATATTGGAAATTATTTTGTGAGTTTGTTTCTTACCTCTTGGAAATAGGTAGATGTGACATTGTATTGGCATTGTATCTACAAATATGTTACATTCTGTGGTAAAAGGGACTTTGCAGATATAACCTTGTTTAGAAATTGTTTGACCTTAAAATGAGAAAATCCTGGATTATCTAGGTGGGTACACAGTAATCACAAGAGCCCTTAAAAACAGCGGAGGAAGGCTGAGTAATTCAAGGCATGAGAAGGATTTGATGCATTGTTGCTGGCTTTGAGAGGCAACAGGGACTTCAGTCCTATAACTAGAAGGACGTGAATTCTTCCAGTGATCAAAATGGGCTTGGGAGAGGCCTTTTCCCCAGAATATCTAGACAGGAATCTAGGTCGCCTGACAAATTAATCTCAGCCTTGTGAGAACCTGAGAATCTAGCCATGCCATGCTAGACTTCTGATCTACTAACTATGACATACTAAATAAGTGTTATTTTAAGCTGCCAAATTTGTAGTAATTTGTACTCAGCAGTAATAAGATAATATATTAGACATTGTGGAGGCTTTGGAGTTACCTTAAGGGAGCAAGTTGAAAAAGAAATAAACATTTTATGACAGGATACTGGGATGGACCACAGGGTTAAAGTTTATTTTTAATGTTAAAAGGAATGTGACCTCATTTTGTACTCAAGATTGGGGAAGCAGGAATATAAGTTATAATTAGAATGTGATCACAGAGAAATAACAAAAATAACACTGAAACAACACAGACTAAAGAACTGGGAATCCACATAATAGAAAAACAACCTGAGGCAGAAAGAGAAGCTAAACATTTCACAGACTTTGACTTTTCTCTGGTCCACTTGGTATTTCTGTACATGATGTGGAAAGCTATCTCTAAAAAATGTCTGTCTACGTCAACTGTACAGAGCTAAGTCAAAGAAAGATGTACTGGTTTTCCTAGGACAGAATGAAAATGGGAGCAGCTATTTGTTGGGGTCCATCATGGAGATAGTAGGAAAAATCAAAGAAGAAAACATGAAGTAGAAAGAATTAGAGCTACTCATCTAGGTATCCTTCGTCAGCTGACACGTTTCTATCTAAAGGCCTTCTTCATTCAAATAATAAGGTATTTTATATTCACAAGAGAGATCATTAACTTGAACTTGTTCCATAAACTTACACAGAACTCTTTGCACTACACTACAATGCTATGTAGTTTTTTCCTTCACAACAGATTCTGCTTCTCCTTCCTTTGCCACTTTTTAGTAGCCACACAGAAGAAGCAATGTCTTATGTTTATGAGTCATGTTTTTTTTTTTTTAAGAATTTATAGATTCATGAGAGAGAGAGAGAGAGAGAGAGAGGCAGAGACAAAGGCAGAGGGAGAAGCAGGCTCTCTGCAGGAGCCCAGTGTGGGACTTGATGCCGGATCCGGGGATCACACCCTGAGCCAAAGGCAGACACTCAACCGCTGAGGACCCAGGCATCCCATGAGTCATGAGTCATACTCATCAGTAAGTGGTACTACTATCCACCTAGTCACCTAAGATCAAAATGTGGGTCATCTCTCTTCTTCACTGCACATCCTGTCTCTCATCAAGTCTTATAGATTCTACCTCCTTAATCTCCCGGGTCTATCTGCTTCTTTCCAAATGCATCAGACACCAATCCTTTTGTGGATTAATACAATAGCTTCACAATCAGCCCTCCCTTTTGTCTTCATTCCCTCTCATCCATCATCACCTTGTAATTATGATTATCTGTTAAAATATCACATCAGATATTACTTCTCTGTTTAAAATGCTTACCTAATACCAATGGCTTTCTAAACACACTCTGTAGCTTAGCACAAGCTCTCCAAAATCTAGAAGCTGCCTCTCTGACCCTCCATGCACTGTCAACCCCAGAGTTCTCTTGAGCTTTCCCCATTATGTGCATTTCCCTACTCCTCCTCCTCTTCCTTTTCCTCCTCTTTCTTCTTCTTCTCT
This sequence comes from Canis lupus familiaris, assembly GCF_011100685.1. Taxonomy (NCBI): domain Eukaryota; kingdom Metazoa; phylum Chordata; class Mammalia; order Carnivora; family Canidae; genus Canis; species Canis lupus. Next base: position 34,888,584 of record NC_049253.1, read on the forward strand.
TCTCCTTCTTCTTCTCCTCCTTCTTCTTCTCCCTCTTCTTCCTCTTCTTCTTCTTTTAAGATTTACTTATTTCAGAGAGAGAGCTTGGGCATGAGCAGGGGGAGAAAGAGATGGGGAGAGAAAGAGAAAGAGAGAGAGAGATTGAGAGAGAGAGAGAGAATCTCAAGTATGGAGCCCAACACTGGGCTTGATCTCATAACCCAGAGATCATGAGCTGAGCCAAAACCAAACTGAGCCACCCAGACGCCCTATGTATATTTCTTTGAACATGTCATTCCAGGCCCTGCCAGGACTTCTCTACTTGCAGACATGACATGCTGTTTTCTTTGCTGGTCTGCCCTCTCCACATTTTCCCCTCCTATCTAGCTATGTCCTCTTCAATCTTCAAATTTCATATCACATAATACCTGCCATGGGAACCTACAACCCTCAGCTAGCCTAATTTGTAATAATTGATTTACCATTCTTATTTCTCAACTGAGTTAAGGATAGGAACCAGGCTTTATCTGATTATTCCTGGAGGAGCACCACCTGGCACTTGGTTATTTCTAACAAATGTTCAGGTTATACCATGAGACTGCCATGGGGGCTGTGACTTGATCCTCAGAATCTGCTTCTCTTGCTCTTGTACCTGCTTTCACTTCCTTTCTCCTCTAGTCTTTTGCCTTGCTAAAAGCCTGGGGTGAGGATATTATCAGACACTTGTATATTAATATAAAATAATCTGTCTCTTCTTTCATTTGCCAATGCCACACATCTCTAATTGTGGGGTGTATCCTTTGTCACTTTAAGAGGAGGTATTTTTGAGTAGATGGTAAGGCAGTTTCCTAATCATTTGTCAATCATACCATACACTCAGCAACTTTTTATTTGTACAAAGCATAACTCTCTTGTCAGTATGACAGATGCATCAAACATCCCCATGGAAATTGGATAGCAGAGATCATTATTGTTGGGTAAAACACACTGCATTTAAAAATCCATTGTTTTGCCCTTAAGAAGCTGGTAAGATGTGCCTTTGATACATACCTGGACTTGATAACAAAACATAAAAAAGGTAAATCAGTAATCTTTTGTTCAGGAAAGACAGAGGCAGAAGGTTGAGAGAGAATAATATGTGCCTTAAATAACCTTAAATTATAAATTTTTTTTATGAAGTAATTAAAAAAAACTTCAATGGTCCTAAATCAAAACATCAGGAGAGGACAAAAATAGATCCTAGAAAATAAAATTGTAGCCAACAGATAATTGAAATGAGCACAGGTTTTGCTAATGGTGAAAGAAATTTGAGTAAAATAAAATGTTTTTGTCTTTCAAAATAAGGAATAATTAAAGAGACTATAATATTCCCTACCAGCTAGAGCACCGTGAGACAAGTATGCTCATTGATAGTTTGTGGGCATGCAAGCTATTCATTTTTGGAAAGCAATTTGGCAACGTGCATAACAAACTGATAAGTATTCATGTTACCTGACCCTCCAATTCCACTTCCAAGAATTACAAAGATATATATACATAAAGACTGTTCACAGGATTATTTACAATAACAATCGTTGAAATTCACCAAATTCCCATTCTAAGCAATCAGAAGGTAAAATTTGGATTTAAATTGAGTCTGAAACAAGCAGTAGAAATGATGAGTTAGTAGTGGTAAAAGGCTGAGCAGGAGGTAAGAATCTGGGGAGAACAATGGTTTTAAACAGTGGATATTGTGGTCCTTTCTTGAATTACAAAATCAATTGCAGAATGAAAATATGGAATAGTGTAGAGTAAAATAGAAATATCAAGGGCACTTCATTGGATACAGGTGAACAAAAGTTTCACAAAATATCTATTCAGTGTGTTTATTTAGAGACCCAGTTCACCTCTTGCTCCCCTTTTATTTTATTTTATTTTTTTTTTTTTTAAAGATTTATTTATTTATTCATTCAGAGAGAGCGAGATAGAGGAAGAGACACAGGCAGAGGGAGAAGCAGGCTCCATGCAGGAAGCCCGATGTGGGACTCGATCCTGGGTCTCCAGGATCACACCCCGGGCTACAGATGGCGCTAAACCGCTGTGCCACCGGGGCTGCCCTCTTGCTCCCCTTTTAAAAGAATGTATCATGAAACATTTCAAACATACCTAAAAGTAAGAGAGACTAGAATAATGAATCCCTATGGACCCATTTGCAGCTTCAGTAATTATTCAGAGAGGGCCCATTGGTGTCATTTCTTCCATCCTACAAACTCATTCCCATCAACTAGATTATTTTCAGTCAAATCTTGGACATCTTACCATTTCATCCAAAAAAACATCAGGGTGGATTCTGTGATATCGTGCTATAATAAGAAATGTATATCTGGTTTTCATCCTGTTCCTGGCACAGAGCTCCTAAAACCCTTGCAATTTCCTGAGTGACAGGGTGAAAGGTACATCTGTTGTTCTTCACAAAGAGTCCTTCCAACCATACCTGAGATTATGCTAATGAGGTGACTCTCTGTGAGGCCCCAGACAGCTTCAGGGTGGGGGCTGGTTGCCAGAGGAACTAACAACGTGATTAGCGGGTTAGAACTTTCAGCCTGACCCCTCTATCCCTGGAAAGGGGAGAGGGGCCACACGGCTAAAGACTGAGTTAATTATTCATACCCATGTAATGGGACCTCCATAAAAAACCCTATACAATAGAGTTTGGAGAGCTTCTGGGTTGGTGAACACATTTGTGTTCCAGGAAGGTGGTGTACCTCAAACTCCACAGGAATAGAAGCTCCTATGCTTAGGGCCTTTCCAAGACATCATCCTATGAACCTCTTTCTCTGGCTCTGGCTGTTCACCTATATCTTTTATAATAATTTTTTTATGAAAACCGTGTAAACATAAGTAAATATTTCCTTGAGGTTTTCTTTTTTTTTCTTTCAAGATTTTATTTAAATTCTAGTTAGTTAACATATAGTGTTGTAGTAGTTTCAAGGGTAGCATTTGTTGTAGCAAATCATCAAGCCTGAGGGTTGGTGGTGGGTGTAGCCATTGGACAGAAGTGTGGGTACCTGGAGGATCTATTATTTGCAATCGGCACCTGAAATAAGGACAGTTTTGTAGGACTTAGTCCTTGAACCTGTGGAGTCTGGCCTTAACTCTGGGTAGTTAGTGTCAGAGTTTAATACAAGTCTGACACAAGCCACCTACAATTATGACACTACTTCAAGTCAGAAGTGTTGTAAGATTTTCCTTTAATCTTTAAAAGGTAGCTTTTAAAAACTATAACTACATTTTAAAAAAGAAAAAATATAACTACATTTTATTATCATACCTTAAACCTGCAGTATCACCAAGTACCCAGTTCGCATTCAAAGTTCACCAACTCTCCGATTTCTTTTTCTTTTTTTTTCTAGTTTATTTTTATTTATTTTTTAAATTTATTTTTTATTGGTGTTCAATTTACCAACATACAGAATAACCCCCAGTGCCCGTCACCCATTCACTCCCACCCCCCGCCCTCCTCCCCTTCTACCACCCCTAGTTCGTTTCCCAGAGTTAGGAGTCTTTATGTTCTGTCTCCCTTTCTGATATTTCCCACACATTTCTTCTCCCTTCCCTTATATTCCCTTTCACTATTATTTATATTCCCCAAATGAATGAGAACATATAATGTTTGTCCTTCTCCGACTGACTTCCTTCACTCAGCATAATACCCTCCAGTTCCATCCACGTTGAAGCAAATGGTGGGTATTTGTCGTTTCTAATGGCTGAGGAATATTCCATTGTATACGTAAACCACATCTTCTTTATCCATTCATCTTTCAATGGACACCGAGGCTCCTTCCACAGTTTGGCTATTGTGGACATTGCTGCTATTTATTTCTTTTTAAAGTATGGTTCACTCAACTCAGAATCTAAGTAAGACCCATATTTTTTTCTAGGAGTCCTGAGACTTCAACAGATGGAGGACAAAGAGCCCTTAGTGGGCACTGAGATGATTTTGAACCAATATTTGATAATTGAAAATTGGTTAATGAAAGAACAGCATAAAAACAAGATACTGGCAGCTCTTATAATTGATATTCATGCAGACTTTTCAGAGAGAAGATCAAGTGGTTAGAATATAATAAGATTCAGAGTTGTGGTAAGTATACAGTAAGAGAGCAAATGCATTCATAAACACACCTACACGTGCAGCTGACTACTTGCCAGTTATTGTCGCTTTTAAGGAAACTTCTCCTTCTTCATAGTAACTTCACAGTAAAAAGGGGCATATGTTCCTGAATCTTGATTTCCTGGCACTTAGAGCAGCATATATCCTCTATGTGCTGTTTTCTGTATATCCCGAGAGATTGTAATTAAAGGCAAAAGTTAAAGGGTGTAGTGGAGGGACAGTGGTCAGTGTAGTGACAGGGTCACGGCCTGGGATGCAGTTGGATTCAACTCCAACTCCACAAACTGGAGCGGAGGCCTGAGGGTATCGGGAACCCCCCATCCCTACCTGGCTGGAGGCAAACTGTTCTTTAGCAGAAATCCTTTGTGGGGGGGGGGGGTTGGGTAACTGAGTAATGGGCATTAAGGAGGGCACATGATGTGATGAGCACTGGGTGTTATATGCAACTGATTAATCACTGAACTCTACCTCTGAAATTAATAATATGGTATATGTTAATTAATTGAATTTAAATAAAAAAAATTTTTAAAGTCCTTTGAAGGCAAAGCCCAGAGAACCATGAAGGAAACCCTCCTTGAGATAGTGATTTTTTTCCTCTGGCATAGATTATTTAAGGAAAATGCAAATGTTTGCAGCTCTTGTCTTCCTTAGCAAGTAGCAGGCATGGAACTGATGGCCCAGCATATATCTGACCTATAGGCAATGACCTGGTAAACACATAATTTTGCCCAATAGCTGATCTCCTATCTCTTTAATATATATTTGTGCGTATGTGTGTATGTTACATTTACATATATTATATATGTTATGTTTATATGCCTACTATATTTATATTTATAATACTTAAAATATACTTACATAATTTTGTCTTCGTAACATTTTAACATTTATGACACTAAAATTACTTTGAGTTGGGAACTTAGGAAGGATTTCAATATTCTCTCTTATGCTTTGTCCTCCTCTATAGTTTACATTATTTTCCACAAGAGTAAACATTACTTTTAGAACCAAAAAGAGCAAAAGTGTTTCCTTTTAAATGGAGGAAATAGGAAACCCTTTGTTATAAGATGTATATCAAGTGGATAAATAAAGTGCTTGCTTTTCTTTTGGCTCTAAGTATCTGTCTGTGGTATGCTTTGCAAGGTTACATGAAAAATCTTGGAGTATAAATGGGGGTTGATTTTGAGAAACAGAGTATCCCTGAGGTTTTTATCTAAGACAGTAAGGACAGACATGAAATCCATCTATGAATAGTTAAGCTGTTGTGGTCCTTTCAAGAACAGTATTTGTAATTACTCTTCGAGTTTTTAGCCATGAAAGCATAAAAAAAGAATTGTACCTGTCTCCTTATCTTTTTTATATTTTAATTTGCAAGTAAAACTGAAAGCATATTTGCCACCTGTATACCTCAAAAAATATGTGCTTTTTGTAAGTATGCAAAATAATAATAGTCATTCTTCAAAAATAGCAAGCAAACCTAGTACTCCTATAATAAAGAGAATGTTATTGCTGCTAGTGTTAGAAAAAAATGACCTCCTTGGAAAATTTCATCCTCTCTTGTTGTTTTAGTTATTATTTGTATTTTAAAAGTTCCATATCTATTTCTCTGCCCAGTCATCTCAGAGATTCAGACATAGATATCGATCTCCTGTGTTCTAGATACTCTGCAAGGATTTTATTTTTTTTCATTTAAAAAATTTTATTTACATTGAAGTATAACATACAGTGTACAACACAAGGATTTAAAAATTCTATGTTACCTAGTGCTCATCATGTGTGCTTTTTTTTTTTTACATTTTTAAATTTAGATTCAATTTGCCAACATATAGTATAACACCCAGTGCTCATCCCATCAAGTGCCCCCCTCAGTGCCTGTCATCCAGTTACCCCATCCCCCCACCCACCTACCCTTCGGCAACACTTACTAGAAGTCCTAGCCTCAGCAATAAGACAACAAAAAGAAAGAAGAGGCATTCAAACTGGCAAAGAAGAAGTCAAACTCAACCTCTTTGCCGATGACATGATACTCTACATAGAAAACCCAAAAGACTCCACCCCAAGATTGCTAGAACTCATACAACAATTCGGCAGTGTGGCAGGATACAAAATCAATGCCCGGAAATCAATGGCATTTCTATACACTGAGACTGAAGAGAGAGAAATCAAGGAGTCAATCCCACTTACAATTGTACCCAAACCATAAGATACCTTGGAATAAACTTAACCAAAGAGCTAAAGGATCTATACCCGAAAAACTACAGAACACTTCTGAAAGAAGTTGAGGAAGACATAGAGATGGAAAAATATTCCATGCTCATGGATTGGAAGAATAAATACCCCAGGCATTTTAAAAGCAACTCATCCAGAATGGAGTCCTTGATCTTCTCCCCAAACTACCGTCACCCTGAATTTTCTATTTTATATGTGCTGATTCCTATTTATTGAGACACCGGGATTTAGACTTGGGACATGTTCAATTCCTCCTTGTCCATAGCCCATTTCCATTCAGTGCCATCACTTTCCTTCCATAAATAGTTCTCACATGGGATGGGCTCCTCATCCCATCTCTCCCACCACCCTAATCCGAGTCTGGAGCAGCAGCTGGCTTGTCTCTGAGCCTCCTGTATCCTATTTATTCAATCCATCTTTTTCACAGTCCCCGATGGTGTTTCTCATTCATGGATTTAACCATGTTACTCCCTGATGCAAACCCCTTTAAATGACTCATCATCATTTAGAGGATAACCTCTGACCTTGGAAATTTGGTTTGCATGACCCTTCAGGTCTTATTGCTTTCAGTTTGAGGTTCACGCTGTAGCAACCCTGGACTGCTAATAGTTTCTTTTTCATATACCATGCTGTGTTATGCCCTAGTTCCCGGAGACCCATCAATACAGGGGACACTTCAAAACCCTGACCATGCAAATGATCTGGGGTAGGCATCCATCTTTCAGCACCTGAGGTACTTGGGTTCATGTAAGAAAATTACAGCTCCCTTTAATTCTATCTGGATGGTAATCTTTGTAATAGTAGAATCTGATATTGGTCCAGAATTAATAGAAATTAATAAACTTTCCTCAAATGAATTCAATGTCCTGATTCTATGTGAACCAGATACATTTGGACTGAAACAATAGAAAATGATGTGTACCTAGTGAAGAAATAATTCAAACATATTAAATTTATGAGTCATGGACTCAGAAGAAAAACAGTTTCTTATGTAGCTTGGAAAATGAAAAAAAAAAAAAAAGCTTAACTTTAAGTAATGGATAATTCAGCTTTACCTGAGGATCTCATACTGATGGTGGAAAATGGAAAACATTGCAACAGCCTGAGACTATAATAGAAAATTCTACCCATTTGAATTATAATGTGCTGAGAACTGCGGATGATTGCATTTCTGCCTTACACATAACTGTGACCAGAGGCTAAATTCTTGAACTTCATGTACCACATTTGTCCAATAAATTGAATTACAGAGTTGCATGGTAATTCAACATGGTTATTAAAACATATAGAGACTAAAATACTGATATAATATATTGGATTATAACCTGAATTGTGGAATCTAGAAACCATCTAACCAGGAATATCTGTTTGGTAATTTGCTCCACATATAGCATGCTCTAGGAACTAATATTTAGAATTAAATGTGAATTTACTGGCATAGTAAGAAGAAAATAAATTCAGGTCCTCAAGGGTTTTGGTTTTGATGCCAAACTGTGTAATCTACAGACAGTTCCTGGCTTTTGCCCATTCACCTTATAACTAACAGTTACACATTCTGTTCTGTGGGTCTCTTCCTTTACTATCCTGATTTAAAGAGGGACTGCTACTGCTGCCAGACACCTCAACTACCATCACAGTCTACAGATCTTTTATTTGTGTGTACTTTACTTACAGATGGACGCTGTAAATAAAACTTAAATCCTCTAGGAACAATTCCCTGAACCCAGAGCTTTCCTGATTTAGTGGCTGCCCCTGAAACAACCCAAACACCAAAGTGTATGATTTGTTAGTTTCCATCATCCTCTCTTTCTTCCTTCTCCTCTTTTTCCTCTAATGAAGCTGCAACTGGGCAGCCTGCATAGTTGGTGAAGTATCCCTTTCTTTTGGGGTGGGGGAAGATGTATTATTGGCAACAAATATTAAAACTTGTAAAAAAAGTTTTACAAACCGGTATTATAAATAAAAGATAGTTACCAGTTTTCCATTAAAAGTTTACTTACACACACACCTCAGAAGTATTGGTATCATTGAATTTACCTAATTGTGATATATAACACTGTTGGGAAAATATAAATGTTTCTAATAGCCAGTTTACTAATTACTGGAATATAAATCTTATGTAAACTGGGGTCTACAAGGATAGGCTAGATGTTATTAATTCATAAATCAAAATCTATTATTTGTTAGTTTTTCCCACCAGTTTAAAGTGGGGAGAGAGGTGCCTGGCAGGCTTAGTTGGTAGAGCATGTGACTCTTAATCTTGAGTCATGAGTTCAAACCCCATGTTGGGTATAGAGATTACTAAACAAACAAACAAACAAACAAACAAAACTTAAAAAAATAAAGTGGGTAGAAGATTTGATTTATTATTCATAGCCATGGAAACAAGAAATTTATCTTATAATTACAGGCAAGGCATGTAGTAACAAAATAGATATAAGCGAAATACTTATTTTATATGTGTTGTGAAATCAACTGAATCATCATACACCAGTTACTGGGAGATTATCCAGCACCTAGCTGCCTTATGAGTGGAATAGAAAACTAGGACATAATAAGATACTGATATTTAAGGTAAATTAATTAAGAAAATCACATTTATTGGCATATTCTTATTTTGAGGCTTTTCAAAAATGTTTGCAAGGTAGCAAAGCTAGCGGTATACCACAAAGCACTGGGCAGAGTATCAAGAAATTTTATTCTAGTTCTAACTGTGTCATTAATTTGAACTACACCTTTCTCATTAACAATTTCTACATCTACTCAATCAAGCATCTGGAGTAGGTTATTTCTAGCCTGCCCCCAAAATATTGTAATTTGTGTTTTTGTCTAATGATTAATTCAGAATAGCATTAGTGAATGAGTTGATACCTCAGGAAATTGTTAGTAGAGAACAGAAAATGTGTGATGTATCCTAGAAGTTATCTGTATCATGAAACAAACATAATAATAATCTATTGTGTTTTTAAAACCTATTTGTGCTGTATGAAATCTTTCCTCAAAACACAAAAGGCTCAGATTCTTTGGGAAATGTGCCATGGAGAAGAAATGAAAACATTAGCCTGGCAACTGCTGGTGCAATAGTCACTATTGAACTGTTTGGAGGCTTGTTTTTCTGAAAGTTAGCCAAAATTCTGGTAAAGAATATGGACTGAAGTTCCCTCAAACACAATACTTTATGTGAGGCTTCCAATACTTGTGTAAGTAATTACACAGAAGAATAGCTTCCCTTGCACTATTATGATATTTCTAATTCCTTTTCAAATCTAGAAACCAATAAGCATTCAAAATCTAAAACAGAGAAAATATTATTAGTTTTTCTTTTACTAAAGTAAGATTGACATGAGGATAGGATTTCGGACAGTAATATCTTAAAAGGCAACTAAACTCATCTATATTAACCATGTCTCTTTTTGTCCAGACTCAGTTCTCCTGCTCAGATCTATTACTTGTAAAACTGTATGTTATTTTTCAACAGCCTCCAAGACATTGTCACTTGGATGTGCCTGCCTTCATCATAAAACAGAAGTCAAAACTTACTCATCATCTCCCCTTGAAAGCTAGTTTTCCTTGCTCATTTCTTTTAGTATCACCCTGGCTAGAAAGGTTGGAGTCATCAACCCTCCCCTTTCCATTTCTAATATCATTCTATCCAGTTTGTCACCATGTCTTTCCTTTCAAATCATTTACTCCTTACAAATGTTGTTCAAATTAACCTTTTTTTTTTTTTTTTTCACTTCTTACTGTTCTAAGCTCATTATTGAGCAACAACACCTGGGTTACTTAATTCACTTCCTAGCTGGTCTCCCTAATTCTATACTTTCCTTTCTTGAATACATGGAATATTACTTCACAGATTTTATGTCCTTATGTTGTATCATCTATTTTTGCAAAAATAAATACTAGTTCCATCTTTACTCTTAAGTTGAAGCTTGTCTGTTCAGCTTGACTATCAATATCTTTTATAATTTATATTCTCCCACTTATATAATCCTAGCAACTATTATTCACCTTTGAGATAGAATTTTCTCAGACCCCCTCTGGCTTAATTGAAGAAATAAGGAGTTTATTAAAAATATCAAAAGAAGAGTTCCCAGAACTCACACAGAACTGAAAGTATCTCATGTTCCTCCTCAGTCAGAGTGCAGAGACCTCATAATATGAGTATTACTGGGAAGAGTCACTGCAACAACCTAGACTTAGATTTGAGGTTGTTCTGGACCTGCCCAAACATATTCAAGTGTCATGGGGCACTTGGGTGGCTCAGTCAGTTGAGCATCTGATTCATGATTTCAGCTTAGGTCATGGTCTCAGCACCATGAGATCAAGCCCTGCATTGGGTTCCATGCTCAGTGGAGAGTCTGCTTGAGATTCTTGCCCCCTCCTTCACCTCCCCCTCTGTTCCTTTCCCCACTCACATGCTCTCTCTCAAATAAATAAATAAACAAACAAACAAATAAATAAATAATCAATCTTAAAAAAAACTCAAAAACCAAAAAATAAATGTTAGAAAGACCTTCCTGATTTCACCTAACCTAATTACACTTTAGGACAAAGTGCAACATTCTTTAAAGGAATACAAAAAATATCCAGAACTCAAAAATGTAATATACACAATGTTCAGTATCCAATCAATATACTAGACATACAAAGAAACAGAAAGGTATGATACACAACCAGACAGAAAAAAATATCAATTAATGGAAATAGACTCAAAAATGACAAAGAAGATGGGACTAGGAGATAGTTATAAAATAGCTAGTATATATTTTATAAGTATGCTAAAGAATGTACATGTTAAGAAGAGAGCATGGAAAGTATGAAAATAATCCAAATAAAATCTTAGAAGGGAAAATATATCTAAAATAAAAAATACATTTGAGGGGATTAAGATTGGACACTGCAAAAAGAAAAAAAAGTAAACTTGAAGACATCAATAGAAACTACCCGCCTAAAATAACAGAAGCTTAATCAGCTAACATACATATAATTGGTGTACTAGAAAGAGAATGGAGAGAGAGGAGGAGAAACCAGAAAGGTGGTTGAAAAGGGGTTCAGAAAAAAATACTTGAAGAAGTCTCACATCAGTGATCTAAGAAAAAAGGAAATAATAAAGATAAAAGTATAAATCAATAACCTTAAGTACAGTACAACAGAAAAAATTGAAGAAATTAAAAAGCTGGTTCCTCGAAAAGATAAAATAAAACTGAGAAGACTCCGGTAGGTTTGATCAAGAAAAAAGAGAAGGCATATCCTACAGATAGTAAAATGGATAATGAAGAAATTTTATGAGCAACTTCAAGTATAGAGTTGACAACTTAGATGAGACTGACAAATCCTTTCAAAGACACAAACTATCAAAGCTTAATTAAGGAAATAGATAACCTGAAGAGCCCTATATATAAATTCAAGCAGAGATGTTCACTGCCATTTGTCATTGGAGAGATGTAAAGTAAATCCACAACAGTCTACCACGACATTAGTGGTTCTCAGTAGAGACGATTGTATTTACCCTGAGGGGAACTTTGGCAATGTCTGCATACAATTTTGATCATTATAACTGGAGGGTTGCTAGTGGCATCTAGTTGGTAGAGGACAGGTATGCTTCTAAACATCTTACAATGAAGAGAACAAAAAAATCAGTGGTCTCTGAATATCCGTAGTGCTGAGCTTAAGAAAGTTGACGGACACACACACACACACGAATAGCTAAAATTAAAAGGATTTAAAATACCTATGTTGGCAAGAGTGTTGAGCAAAAGGAATTCATAAAACACTGATAGAAGTGAAAAGTGTTGCACTGTCTTTGGAGAATAGTTTGGCGGTTTCTTATAATGTTAAACATGAGCCTACTGTATTTAACAATCCCACTGTAGGTATTTACGTAAGGAAAATGAAAACTTCTGTTTACACAAAGACTTGTGTGTGTTCATATCCATTTTATTCAGATTAGTTACAAACTGGGAGGAACTCAAACCTCCATCAACTAGTAAATGAGTAAACAGACTGTGTGTGTGTATCTACTTATACACACACATATATACATATAGATACATATGTATGTATGTATACATATATATACACACACTACATATACACATATATAAATACTCCTAGACAATGAAAAGGAGTAAGTTACTGATACATACAACAGCATGGGTGAACCACAACAGCATTAACCTAAGTGAAAGAAGTCATAACTCAAAGACTACTTTTTAAGATTTAGTTTATATGAAATTTAAGAGAAATACATACTATAGTACCAAAAAAGCAGAACAATGGGGCTAGAGCGAGGGTTAGGGATTGAGGGTGAAAGTTATGTTTTAGTGGATGAGGAAAATGTTCTGTATCTTCATTGTGGTAGTATTTGCATGCCTGTATACATTTGCTGAAACTCATGAATTGCACACTTTACAATCAGGAAGTTTCATTGTATGTGGATCACATGTCAAAATAATTTGATTAAAGTAAAAAAAAAAAAAAAAAAGAAAGAGACCTGTCCACACATAGTCAAGTGTCATGGGGTGCCTGTGTGGCTCAGTCAGTTGAGCATCTGATTCTTGATTTCAGCTCAGGTCATGGGAACTCCTCTTATAGCTATGAGTTTCAGAACCACGTGGTGTCTGTCAAGATTGAGGATCCTCCTTCGCAGGTGGGATCTACCTGCATCTACAATGTCAGCTCTCTCTGCCTTCTCAGCCATAGTGCACACCACCTGCCTCTTCTCCACAAAGTCACTTCCACATGGAAGCGGAGAAAGCCTATCTCATAGTGAGAGTCCTAGCTGTCTGAAGTCCTAGCCGTGTCGTTGCTAGCAATTCAGATTTCAGAGCACATTGAAGCATATTAAATGGAAGTTGGAGCTGAAAACAAATGAGCCATTCCAAAATGTCCACCATAATTCCCCAGCTCATCTTCGAATAGTGATTGGCTAGACTGTGCCCTGCTTAACATGTAATCTGTATTTTCTTCCTTCTCATTTGGGATTTCTTCCTTGTTGCCTCTGAAATTGTCCCTCTTTCTCACTGTTAAGTCCTTCTTTCTTCTGTCGGGATGGGGGGGCGGGAGTCTTTCTTTCTGTGTTTCGGTTTGGGGGGAGGGGTGTTCTTCTGTCGTGGTTTGTTTTTTTAGGGGGGAGGCTTTCTTTGTCTTTCTTTCTTTTTCGTTTTCTTTCTCTTTCTTTCTTTCTTTCTTTCTTTCTTTCTTTCTTTCTTTTTCTTTCTTCTTTCTTTCCTTTCATTTTTTTTTTAAAGATTGTATGTATTTATTCATGAGACACACACAGAGAGGCAGAGACACAGGCAGAGGGAGAGGCAGGCTCCCAATGGGGAGCCTGATGCAGGACTCGATTCCAGGACCCCGGGACCATGACCTGAGCTGAAGACAGACGCTCACCCACGGAGCCACCCAGGCGCCCCAATAGTCTATTTCAAGTGAAGCTCTCCGTAAAGAGATGTTCTGCCTATTTCATTTTCTATAGTATTTCATGCTCTTTATTTTTTTTAAGATTTCATTTCATTTATACGAGAGAGAGAGCACGCACAAGTCGGGGGAACCGCAGAGAGGAAGGAGAAGCAGACTCCCCGTTGAGCAGGGAGTGCGATGTGGGGCTGGATCCCAGGACCCTGGGATCACGACCTGAGCTGAATGCAGACTCCTTAGGTAGAGAGGAGCAGAGCCTACATCCCAGGGAACCCCATGCTTTGGAGAGCCTTTCTAAATAGCTCTCTAAGTGCCCTTTCAGTGGCACCTAGTCGTGGGGACCCACCGCAGTAGGTAGCTCTATATGGGTGGAGAATCCGATCACACTAGGACCTCTGTCCTCCCTGCTACCCGTTTTGGCCCTTCTTGGTGCTCTATGACACTTTATCCCTGCCAGCTGCCTGTGGAGTCTACCAGAAGAATCAAGGAGCCCCAGAACTTGCACCTCTGCGTTCTTCCTGGACCCTTCGGCTGGGCTCCTATTCCAGAAAGGTGGTCTGGTTAATGAATGGCTCCCACTGGCTGTCACAACAGTTCCCTTAGAGGATCGTGGGAGATTGTGTTGCCAGATAAGCCTGAAGTTTGATTTTGAGTGATTCTTACATTGAACACAAGAAGTGTTCAGGACAGCGGGTGCATCATCTCTCCTCTGTGTTGGGACTGCACTTTCATCGGGTCCTCCACAGGCCCGGGGCAAGGAGGGAAGCAGTGTTCCAGGGGTGGCCCGCCCATCTCTTCCAAGGGCTTCTGACACTGTTGCTCAGCCATGCTTATTTGCTTTTCCAATTGATGTCCTCTCTGGGCTCTGGTCGATTACGAAGATGTTGTGTTCTCCTTGGGTCCGTCTTATGTTATGTGGGCCTAGGAAAGTACTGTCCTCACTTGCTCTGCCCATAAGCCCCTCACTTCTCCTTCTGGTGTAAGGGGTGGAAAGCAGTGTGTGCTGATTACTTGATGCTTAAGTATTCTCTAACAGAAACCTAAACATTAATTTTGCTCTGGACACAGAATAAGATCTTGGAGAAGAGGCACTGTATCTTCAATGTCTTTTGCATTATTCACTGCGTCAGGCTCTCTATTAGGCACTAATGAAACATTACATTATGGTTTTATTTATTTTTTCTCTGACAGATTGATTGAAGGGTCCATAAAATACTTGATATTTTCAATAAGTCAATCATTCCATTTAAGGGTCTGGATGCTTAGTATTTGCTCTCTAAAATTGACTATTAAATAATATTAACTTATTACCTTACTTTTTTGGAAATCATTCTCCCCTTGTAGTACTTATAATATTGTGCAGATTCTGAGAGAAGGAATTCTGATTCCTTTCTTTGATATAGTGACATGGTTTTAAAGGTTGGTGTGATGTACTTTAGTATGACATGAAAGTCATCACGAGATTTATGGAATTGATCAGAATCTTATTGCAGCCAATTTTTTACCTAAAAACCTATGCTTGAAATCAATTTGGATGATGAATGCACTCAAATTTCCTCTTAGCATACAGACAAATAAATGGTAAAAACAACAAAAAACAACCCCCCCGCCAAAAGCATGACAAAAAAACCCAAACCATTTGGAATAGATACCAGGCTCCAGATCTATCAAAATACTGTTAGTAGTAAAATTAAACCAAAATTTTTTTGTTTCCTTTTCTCAGTCAGCACACTCACTTGCATATATGATGTAAATATTTTTGTAAACTGATTTGTATTTATGTCAGAATAATGTCTTTGGATGTGAGTTTTGCAGAATACATTGGGAGGAATGTGTGAGTGAAAAAGGTAGAGAAGGGCAGAAAAAAGAATGGTGATAGAAAAGATACAGAAGATGGCTTAGAAAACTCAAAATTAAGCAAAAACAAGATAAACCCTGAAATAATGAAACAGACCAGAGATATTGGAACATAGAATGGGACAACTTATGTTTCATTTTATTTAAATACTTTGTAGTTCTCAATTGTAAATGCTTAAATATTTTAAATACAAATATTTTAAGAGTAAAATGTTGAGTTTGAAGTGAGTCAAGAAATTGAAAGCCAAGGATTAGGAAAAGCTTATTAAGATAAGGGTTATTGAACATATGCCAAGTTATCCAAATTATTATTTTTTTAAAATCTGGAAGCACTTCTGGTAATCTGTTTTGAGAACTGGAAAGGATGGCACAAATGTTGTAGAGAACTCTGAGTTCATATTTCCCAGGCTATTCTACTTATAGAGTAGCCAATAATAACAATGATCTGTTTTAATGAAATCGATAACTTATATAAAATAAACTATTTGTAGATAAAGTTCAGATGTAAACTTTGGTGTATTGATCTGTTAGTCTAAGAGGACTTTTTATGACTGAACATGTATTTTATTTTTCTGAATCTTTTCTTCACATATTTGTTTTAGTTGTAAATATGAATTGGTGAACTTGATCATGCATGAATTAACTCAAGTGATTGTTATTCAAAACATAGTAAATAATAGGTTGTTTGAATTCCATTTATGGTTTCCAAAAAAAAATATTTTAATTTGAGCCATTAAAAAAAACCTGTTATTGCTGCAAGCCTGTTTCCAAAAAATACTGAAATTGAATAAAGGATTTAAAAGCATCTGGTTTTTTAAATTTTATGTAACCCATTTGTGCCTTTTAAAATCACAGAGATTTTATTGTTTTAGAATATCAAAATATTTCAGTCTGTGAAAGAGAATAAGAATTTAAAAATTATGGTAAGTTATTTTTCCACTTGAAGTTTGAGAAAGGTAAGGCATAATGCAAAAAACTTTCTCAGAAAGGAAAATTTTGAACTGTAAGGCATATACTGCATATTACATTTCTCATTTAAATGTTTTCTGGGGGAATGCCTGTGTAGCTCAGTGGTTGAGCATCTGCCTTCGGTCCAGGGCTTGATCCCAGAGTCCTGGGATCTAGTTGTGCATCGAACTACCTGCATGGAGCCTGCTTCTCCCTCTGCCAATGTCTCTGCCTCTCTGTGTCTCATGAATAAATAAATAGAATCTTTCAAAAAAAATGTTTTCTGGGATTCTAAAATTACATATTAGTGATACATATTTCTTTGAAATATTAGGCCATTACATAATAGATTTATGCCCCATATCTGTTTAGAATAATAATTATGAATTTATCATTAAAATTATTATAATAATTAAATTACAGATTTTAATCTGGTGCTAAAGCTAAAAACTAACTCTTATAACAAATATCCAGATAAACTCTTGTAGAAAATACTGAACTCTGCAATGAGCCACCCTAGACACCTACTGAAGCTTGGTGCCTGCTGAACCCAATGTAGTTAGTTTTTAGTATTCAAGTAATAGAAAAATAAAGGCAATTGATAAGATAGATGTGTGAATTTAAATTCACAACTGCCACTGTGGATGTTTATTCTAAGTAAGTGATTACAGGTTTTGCATTTGTAAAATTGGGGAGAACTGTGAGAATTACAGAAAGATCTGCAGGTATTTTGGAGAGTACAAAGCCCTTAGCATGATATGAGATGACCCAGTTTTGGGAGACATAATGTCAGTGTTATCATATGACTCATTGCTTGAGCGTTCAGATCAGGTGGCACTAAGGCAAAATATGCATATGTGTCTGTGTGTTTGTGTGCACATAGGAGCATGAATGTTTGTAAATTTAAAATGTACTTCCAAACATTTGGATTAAATCCAGAGTTAGGTTTTTTATATAGATCAAACACAAGAGTAAAGCAGTAATGAGAGAGGTGAGCATTAGTACCTAAGGGTAACATGAACCACCCTGCAATCTGCTGTTGTAAATACATCTACTGACAATTAACCTTAGCAGCATTACCCGAGGCATGGTACACTAATACCAACAAGGCAATTTGGCTTGCACACTAACTTCCAAAGGACATTTTGACCTGGAGATGTAATGAGAAGCAGTACTTAAGGAAATGCTTTCTCTCTGGTGACTCTAATGGGTAGGGGCAGGTGCATCACCAAAGCAGAGTATGCAAGAATAAGATTCTGGCATGAAAGCAACTCTATCTTGGATCACTTCACTAATTTTTTCCAAGCCTTGTTACTTAAGCAGGTAGGAATGTCATATTAAATCCATATTCTCAAAATATTAAACAAGAAGTGGGGGAGAAAAAAACCTGCACTCAGAAAAAAATGTTTGTAAAGCTTAAACTCTATGGGACATCCTATGAGCAAAATAAATTAAGCATTATTGACTTTGTGTTTTGCAGCGATTTACAGAGCTTTGATAAATGTAGCCCGCAGGATTTGTCCATGACTTGCAGTCAAGCTGTCATCGGATACAGGCGTAAAGTGTCTCAACTGCAACACCACAGTTCATTACACGCTGACTTCGTGGCTATCATGGACCGTTGAGAGAACAGAAGAGTTTGTGACTTGAGAAATTCAAACACCCATGAACAAGACACTCCAGGCTTCTGGAGCAAAATCTGAAAACACTTTGCTTTTGCCTGTTAATCTTGGGATGAAAATACATACACAGAAATAATGAAAATCGCAGGGATGAGTGTTTTGCCATAGAGAAAGTGCACTGAAAGCCAAGGGGAACTAACAGAACCATTCTTGCATTGCAGCAAGGTGCTGGGATGCAGAGTCCCTTCAGCTTCCTGGCAGTTTTCTCTAAGCCGACTTGATGCTTTTTTGGCACCAATCTAGGTGAGGGAGATACAGAGTGAAAACACTGTCAGGAGATTTCTTTGAGATCTCACTGCTGTGCACATCCAAGTCTTTAGAATTCTGGTCTCTTCAAAACATACATATTTTCTGGTTAAGATTATTTAAATGATTAGAAGGAGCAATGGAAATCGGCCCAGCAGTCTCAGTTCAGGAGCAGGAATTAGTTGGCAGTCCACAGTTATGGGCAAGCTTCCTGGTAAGTTTGGTCTAATAGCTATTTTCTTTTATTCCTAGTTTTTTCACTGAATGGGCTAGATTCAAATATATTGACCATTAACTTGATGGGTTAAAATGATCAAATGGTTGAAATACTGAAAATTGGCAGTCAAGTAATAAATAGGTTTGCATTGCAACAAAAGTAAGACTGTTAGTTAAATTAAGCTTTTCCAGTTTTTCCCAATCTCCAGAAATAGGGACCTTAATATAAAAAGGATAGGGAGTGGGAATAGTGTGTCTTTTAAAAATGGTCTTGTTTTGACTTAAACAATTGGATTGTGTTTTTATTACGAACTTTTTTCATGCAAAATCTCATGAGCTCACACATACTTTAAATATCATAAAGCAAGGTATTCAAACAAAAGCTTATCCTCTTGCAAAACACTTTTTATTCGTCTCCCAAAGTAAAATATT
Organism: Canis lupus familiaris; assembly: GCF_011100685.1. Taxonomy (NCBI): domain Eukaryota; kingdom Metazoa; phylum Chordata; class Mammalia; order Carnivora; family Canidae; genus Canis; species Canis lupus. The sequence continues at coordinate 34,907,748 of NC_049253.1, forward strand.
TTTTCTCGTATTTTTAACACGTGCTTTTTATTACCTGTGACAAAGGCTTAGGCTATTCATTGCTTGCTTCTTATGGCACATATCACAAGGTTCCCTGGGGATTAGTATCAGTTTCACCGCAGACCAGAAGGTTCAAGTTCTTCTCACTAAGATGTATACACGCATGCTTTTTAATTATTAGGCCTTTTTTTTTTTTTTTAAAGATTTTGTTATTCATTCATGAGAGAGAGAGAGAGAGAGAGAGAGGCAGAGACATAGGCAGAGGGAGAAGCAGGCCTCCCACAAGGAGCCCGATGCAGGACTAGATACCAGAACCCCGGGATCACGACCTGAGCCAAAGGCAGACACTCAACCTCTGACCTACCGGGCATCCCTATTGTTAGGCTTTTGTCACGCATCCCAATGTGTTGTCTCAAGAGTTAGGCCATGCTGTGGGACACCACCAAGGGATGCTTTCCTGGAAGCAGGCTGACCTAAAGCCTAAAGCAAACATGCTGATGGGCCCCTCATCCTCTTTATCTGGGTTCAATCTCTAATATTGGTCCCTCCAGATCTTATCATACCAGTTGAGGAAGATCAAACTGCAAAGAAAAATCCTTCAAGGAAAATGTGGGGGGGGAAACAGCATTTTCTTTGCCAGGGTATGAAAGAGAAAGATGAAATTACCCAATTTAGAACTTCTTAAGAAGCCTTTCTCATAGTACCCAAGCAAAAGGCACTCACCTGCCAATCTAACTGGGGCCTTGGGGTGGGATGCCATGAGGTGGAAAGAGGCAGGTGTCTTTATGTCTTTGTTCCAGCAAACCTCACTCATTGACTTGTGAATATGCACTCCAAGACTCTTGAAAAAGCTGAAACTGTTCCCAGCTTGACTCTGAACCATTTCTTCAGAAGCAATGTTTGGAGCCAGAGCTCCTCAGGCCAAAAATATTCATTCCTCCAGTCATATCCTAGCATTAAGCCAGGTAACACTTAGCATCATGGTTGGCAGAGAGTAATAATTGCAACGTTTCCAAAAACAATATATTCAAAACTAGGAAACTATTCTTTGTTCCTTTACTTTCATAGATAATTAAGTAATTGCATTTCACAGTTTTTGCTCCAAATATAATCTAAAGCATACAGGTAAATTATGAGAATTATTTTAAGATAACGTTTTAAATAACATACCTTCATGAAGTGTATAATCAAATAAACAGTGATAGGTTTTCTCCTAAGTGTATATGTCTTTGGGAAGTTCAGAGAATGCTTCTCCATGCTCCTGATCAGGTACAAATTTAAATTTAATTTTATTTTCTACGAATCTCTATATAAATGAAGGAAATAATATCAAGTTTCTTGAGACCAATGATTATGTGTTACATTATTGTCTGTTATGGGTAATTAAAATTATTTAATGGATTTCATTGTGAAATGACTGATAGCCCCCTGATAATATGTTTGAGAGACTTCCTTACAGCAATTGAAATAATTATTCTAACAAAGATTTTCTTAGAGCTATTGAAAAAATTTTGCGTAAGACCAGGATCAAAATTTTGAAAAAAGCTGTATTAGGATCTACATATTTATCTATATTTGTTTCTATATTGATATCAATTTTAATATTGCTAATATTAATATTAATTCTATGTATCTCAATATCTATTCCAACATATGTCTATATATCAATATTAGTATATATTTCTACATATTAATATATCTATATTTGTTTCTATGTAGATATCAATTTAATATCAGTAATTACATACCACCACAAATAAAGGAATACTAGAAAGAAAAAAATCCAGACAAAAGTAATATCTCAGAATGATTTCTAATAAAAATTTCTCATGATAAAGTTCTTTACATTTGATTTCAATTTTTTTCTATATAACTGATGGAACTAGAAATTTCGCCTTCTGGATAATAAGTAGAGTTAGCTTTCTCCCTTTTCCATTCTCCAAGTTCTCTGGAATTTTAGGCGCTTTTTTGGGCCAGTAGGAAAAAAAAATCTCTGCTTGGACTATGCAGACTAATAATTCAAGTATAGACAACATTGAGGACTTCTTACCCCTAGCCCATCCGCAGACAAGACATGACATGATTTCTAAGGTCAGGATGTCCCAGTGTGGCAAGAGTCATCAAGACAGAAGATGTTTGCAACATTCCATAGTTTATCCCCCAAAAGATAGGAAATGTCATCTCCCCAAAGATTTAGGTTCTCCCACTTTGTCTTTGCCATGTAATTCATTTAAAAGGCTCATCTTTGAGGATTTCTAAGAGTCTAGTAAATTATAATGACCTGGTTATACTGTAATGCTCTATGAGAAATTATACTAAAATATTTAAATAATCTTACTTTCTTTGCAGCATAATATTCATTGACACATATTTATAATATGTATACATACATGGCATATTTATGTGTGTGCATATATACATATGTATACATACATATGTCAACAAACCACTGCCGTAATGTCTTACATATTCCATTCTATAAAAATAATGTATTCTCTGATTTGAACAGTAATAAAATCGAATTGGAGGTAAAAAGTAGTTTATCATTTTCTTTTAAAAAAAAGACTTTATTTATTTATTCATGAAAAACAGAGTGAGAGGCAGAGACACAGGCAGAGAGAGAAGCAGGCTCCATGCAGGGAGCCCGATGTGGGACTTGATCCCAGGATTCCAGGATTCCAGGATCACGCTCTGGGCCAAAGGCAGGTGTTAAACCCCTGAGCCACCCAGGAATCCTTATCATCTTCTTTAAAAATAACTTCAAACAGTCTGCATTTACAAAGTGATGCTCTTTTGAAATAATCTCTTCTGTGGTTAGCAAAACAGCCATTTTTTCATCAAAGACTGATAATATATTGCAGTCCTAACTAGAGATTTCCTAAATCGGTTTAAAAAATATTACTAAAAATCAGGAGCTATCCTCTGCCAGGAATTTACTGTAGATGTGCAGATGGTTGGGGCAGATCTTCTTTCCATACTGGCTACAGAGAAAGAAAGGGCTCTGAGTTGCCATGTCCTGCTACTTCTCCTTCCTTAGGAAAAATATTCAAACTTTTTTTGTTTATAAATTTATATTTTATTGGTGTTCAACTTGCCAACATACAGAATAACACCCAGTGCTCATCCCGTCAAGTACTCCCCTCAGTGCCCGTCACCCAGACACCTCCACCCCCTGCCCTCCTCCCCTTCCACCACCCCTAGTTCGTTTCCCAGAGTCAGGAGTCTCTGGGAAATTATAATTTCCCTCTGATATTTCCTCTAATATCTCTGATATTTCCCACTCATTTTTTCTCCTTTCCCCTTTATTCCCTTTCACTATTTTTTATATTCCCCAAATGAATGAGACCATATAATGTTTGTCCTTCTCCGATTGACTTATTTCACTCAGCATAATACCCTCCAGTTCCATCCACATCAAAGCAAATGGTGGGTATTTGTCATTTCTAATGGCTGAGGAATATTCCATTGTATACATAAACCACATCTTCTTTATCCATTCATCTTTCGATGGACACCGAGGCTCCTTCCACAGTTTGGCTATTGTGGACATTGCTGCTAGAAACATCGGGGTGCAGGTGTCCCGGTGTTTCATTGCATCTGTATCTTTGGGGTAAATCCCCAACAGTGCAATTGCTGGGTCACAGGGCAGGTCTATTTTTAACTCTTTGAGGAACCGCCACACAGTTTTCCAGAGTGGCTGCACCAGTTCACATTCCCACCAACAGTGGAAGAGGGTTCCCCTTTCTCCACATCCTCTCCAACATTTGTGGTTTCTTGCCTTGTTAATTTTCCCCATTCTCACTGGTGTGAGGTGGTATCTCATTGTGGTTTTGATTTGTATTTCCCTGATGGCCAGTGATGTGGAGCATTTTCTCATGTGCATGTTGGCCATGTGTATGTCTTCCTCTGTGAGATTTCTGTTCATGTCTTTTGCCCATTTCATGATTGGATTGTTTCTTTGCTGTTGAGTTTAATAAGTTCTTTATAGATCTTGGATACTAGCCCTTTATCTGATATGTCATTTGCAAATATCTTCTCCCATTCTGTAGACTGTCTTTTAGTTTTGTTGACTGTATCTTTGCTGTGCAGTCATCAACAACCTCCTAAGACACAAAAGTCCAGGGCCAGATGGCTTCCCTGGGGAATTCTATCAAACGTTTAAAGAAGAAACCATACCTATTCTACTAAAGCTGTTTAGAAAGATAGAAAGAGTTGGAATACTTCCAAAGTCGTTCTATGAGGCCAACATCACCTTAATTCCAAAACCAGACAAAGACCCCACCAAAAAGGAGAATTACAGACCAATATCTCTGATGAACATGGATGCAAAAATTCTCAACAAGATACTAGCCAATAGGATACAACAATACATTAAGAAGATTATTCATCATGACCAAGTAGGATTTATCCCTGGGATGCAAGGCTGGTTCAACACTCGTAAAACAATCAATGTGATTCATCATATCAGCAAGAGAAAAACCAAGAACCCTATGATCCTCTCATAAGATGCAGATAAAGCATTTGACAAAATACAGCATCCATTCCTGATCAAAACTCTTTAGAGTGTAGGGATAGAGGGAACATTCCTTAACATCTTAAAAGCCATCCACGAAAAGCCTACAGCAAATATCATTCTCAATGGGGAAGCACTGGGAGCCTTTCCCCTAAGATCAGGAACAAGATAGGGATGTCCACTCCCACCACTGCTATTCAACATAGTACTGGAAGTCCTAGCCTCAGCAATCAGACAACAAAAAGAAATAAAATGCATTCAAATTGGCAAAGAAGAAGTCAAACTCTCCCTCTTCACCGATGACATGATACTCTACATAGAAAACCCAAAAGACTCCACCCCAAGATCGCTAGAACTCATACAGCAGTTTGGCAGTGTGGCAGGATACAAAGTCAATGCCCAGAAGTCAGTGGCATTTCTATACACTAACAATGAGACTGAAGAAAGAGAAATTAAGGAGTCAATCCCATTTACAATTGCACCCAAAAGCATAAGATACCTCAGAATAAACCTAACCAAAGAGGTAAAGGACCTATACCCTAAAAACTATAGAACACTTCTGAAAGAAATTGAGGAAGATGCAAAGAGATGGAGAAATATTCCATGCTCATGGATTGGCAGAATTAATATTGTGAAAATGTCAATGTTACCCAGGGCAATTTACACATTTAATGCAATCCCTATCAAAATACCATGGGCTTTCTTCAGAGAGTTGGAACAAATTATTTTAAGATTTGTGTGGAATCAGAAAAGACCCCGAATAGCCAGGGGAATATTAAAAAAGAAAACCATATCTGGGGGCATCACAATGCCAGATTTCAGGTTGTACTACAAAGCTGTGGTCATCAAGACAGTGTGGTACTGGCACAAAAACACACACATAGATCAGTGGAACAGAATAGAGAACCCAGAAGTGGACCCTGAAGTGTATGGTCAACTAATATTTGACAAAGGAGAAAAGACTCTCCACTGGAAAAAAGATAGTCTCTTCAATAAATGGTGCTGGGAAAATTGGACATCCACATGCAGAAGAATGAAACTAGACCACTTTCTTGCACCAGACAAAGATAAACTCAAAATGGATGAAAGATCTAAATGTGAGACAAGATTCCATCAAATCCTAGAGGAGAACACAGGCCACACCCTTTTTGAACTTGGCCACAGTAACTTCTTGCAAGATACATCCATGAAGGCAAGAGAAACAAAAGCAAAAATAAACTATTAGGACTTCATCAAGATAAGAAGCTTTTGCACACCAAATGCCTTTAAACGGGCTTTAATCAATATGAGTTGAAGAACCAAGGCAAAGGCTCTCCTTTAATGGACTCATTTCATGTATTCACACATAAAAAGAAAAGATTCAAGATTTCTCAGTGGTATCTGAATAAACTTCAAGCCTTTTTTCCTTACTTCCTCCCTTTCCACCTTCCTTCCCTTTTCTTTCTTTTCCTTTCTTCCTCCCAGCTTCTTTCCTTCGTCCTCTCCTTCTCCCTTCTTTTCTTTTTCCCTTCCTTTCATTTTGTTTCATTTCCTTTCCCTTCCTTTCCTTTCCATGTTCATTTCTCTGCACTGTCTTGATAGTGCATCATAGTCAAAAGACTGAGGTCTTTTCTGGACCCAGAAAGATTCTGACCCAGAATCCTCTATCGTTTGTTTATTTATTTTTTAAAAAGATTTCATTCATTTATTAATGAGAGGCACAGAGAGAAAAAGAGAGGCAGAGACACAAGCAGAGGGAGAAGCAGGCTCCACCCGGGGTCTCCAGGATCAGGCCCTGAGCTGAAGGCGGCGCTAAACCGCTGAGCCACCCGGGCTGCCCTCCTCTATCGTTTAAACAGGAAAATCCCAAAGGTTTGACACTACAGACTTCCCAGTTAGGTGGAAGATAATGAATAAGATTATGGGAACTAATAAGACGGTATGGTATAGCGGCATTCCCAGTGACTTGCCTTTTCGTGTTGGACTTGTTTATTGCTTTCCTTATATTTCCTTTCCTTTCCTATAACTAAATAACATCTAATTCTGCTAATGTGGGAAAGGCAGGCAAAGAATTATATTAATTGTTTCTGAAGTCAAATACTCAGGAAAACTCAGTTAGGTTTGACTACTATTGAGAAATACTCAGCTGGGTTTGACTACTTCAGTTGAACATGCTTAGGACTGGGTGTGAAATCTCCATATGTTCCTGGATCTTCCCATAGAAATAGTCAAGGATCAGGCAAAACTGAATCAGGGTTTCTGTTTCATCCTTTTCAAGTTAGTCCATGGATATAAACTGAGATATCATTAAATTGAACTAAATTATTTAGTCCTTTTAAAATGACCCATTTTTACTTCTAAAAGTAGGGACAGGGAAAATGTAAAAGAATACACAGATTTTCTCTTTTCAACAAAATCTTTAAGGTCAGTTTGATTTTTCAAAATGTCCTGGTTTGAAATTTATGTGACATTTTGTAATATTTGAAAATGAAATCCTATATTGTTTGAGGAAACTGGTTTCACATTGTTTCATTCAATTTCGTAAAATTGGAGATGAAATGAATTTAATTTTATAAGTAGTTTGGCAGTTGAAGTTTTAAAGTTCAAGCAATAAGCCCTGGTGTCTCACATTCTCCCATGCATTCCTTTTATGTAACAAACTAGAACCAAGTGGGAATTCAATAATACAAAGAAAACTGTTTCTATACTAATGCCAGATGGAAATTCAGAGACTCTGTACATATCGCACGCTATATTTTTGGATACTTATGAAAACAATGAAAGTAAGCTTATACCAAAATTTTAATTATTCTCTTTCACTTCATGCTGTGAGATGGAATTTGACTTGGAAAATACTTATGAAAATGTTCTCCTGTTATCTGACAGTTTCAAATCTAGTGAAAACTCTGTCTTACCACCAAAGCAAATTTTGTCAATTGATGGCAAATATCCAGACTTAAAATACAATATAATAAAATAGTATAAATACAATAATCCCTTGACAGAATTGCTATAGTATTAATGGCCAGTTCAGTTTCAAAACTATTGTGCCAGATACCGGAGTTATTAAAAAGTAAAAATTAACCCCAAAGCAAAAGCAATCAATATACAACTAACTTTTCTCTTTATTTGGATTGTTTTCCACAATGTTAAGGTGTTTTACAAGTAAATATTTTAATTTTTTATTTTTTTATAAAGATTATTTATTTATTTATTTATTTATTTATTTAGAGAGCACACATGAGAAGGGAGAGGGGCAGAAGGAGAGAGAGAGAGAGAAAATTTTAAGCAGGCTCCCTTCTCAGAGCCCTATGCAGGGATCGATCCCAGTATCCTGAGATCATGACCTGAACTGAAATCAAGTGTCAGACGCTTAACCGACTAAACCACCCAGGCACCCCATAAGTAAATATTTTAAGTAAAACCTTGATATCTGAGATTTTTCAACATTGAGTGCTGGCTTTGGCAGCATATATACTGAAATTATTCAGAATTGGGTGAAAGATTTCCTTAGTAAAAATTACTCATTTCATCCAAACATTCAAGTAACATATTTTTATTTATTAAATAAATAAATAGATGCCAGGCCTTAGCTTAGCAACAGAGGTACAACTACATACACATAACATATTGCCCCACATTTCCCAAGAAGGGGACTTCTATAGGAGAGGTATGAATTGAAGGGTGACAAAGTGACTTCTCTGAGCCATATGTTCCCAGGGGTAGGGTCCAGGCATTGAAAAGTCAGCACAGAGCTACTTGGAGCATTTTCTCTTTGATACATTGCCTTCACAAGGTAGCAGGTTAGCGAGATAGGGCTGCTGGGAACAAGGCCCAGAAATCTGGTTTAAACAAGCACTCCTGGTGATTCGGGGGCATGGTAAAGTTTAAGAACCACAGCTTGAACCAACTGTCTCAGAAAACAGTGCTTGGAATTGTTGGACCACCACTGACAAAGCTGACTTTGACTCCAGCAGGCTCTGGTTTTCCTCTACCTCTATCTTTGCTCTGTCAATTCTGCAGATAGCAATAGTGTGTAAAAATTTAATGTGCATCACATTGTGCCACTGCTAAAAACGCTCTGGTGGCTTCCTATTTTACTTGGAGTAAAAATGGTGTCCTTACACCTGGTAAGGCCTTACCTATGTGATGGTCTCCTGTTCTCTCTCTGACTCATCTCCTAGCCTGCTTGACCAGGGGCCTCCTGCTGCTCCTCACAGACTGCCTCAGGGCCTATGTCTTCTGCCTACACTGTCCCCCTGCCTGCTCCCCCTGGGGCTCACTTCCTTAGGTCTCTGTGCCTGTGCCAGCTTCCCAGTGAAGTCTTCCATGACCATCTTAATTTCAAATGGCAACCAGACATCCCCTTCCCTGCTTTGTTTCCCTCCACAGCACTTATCTTGCTCTGACATTTCATATAGATGTATAGATGCTGAACTTTCTACTTAACTACTTAACATAAATCCATATAACATATATGTGTATGTATACATACATATACATGGATAGATATATTTGTCATTGGTTTATTTTCTATCTCTTTCTACTGACTATAAACTCTATGAGAAAATGTTTACTTTTTTCTGGTAGTCGTATCCCTGGTCCTAGAACTTGGTGTGTGGAAGGTGTTTAGTCACTATCTGTTGAATGGCTCCCCATAGGGATTATTGTGTCAGTTACTGGGCAGTTACAGCCATGAGAGGGGAGGAGGTACAGATATTTCACACAGGAAACCTTCAACACTATGGTTGTTTCCATGCTGAAGAGCTCGCGGTAAACATGGCAAAATCATGTTGTAACTGATATAAAGGAAAAGAGGTAGACACAATGATATGGAATCATATTGGTGAACTCAGTACAGGCAATAGAAGAGTTTGGAAAAGAAGGTCACACTTGAATTTTGTCTTCAAGAAAGGATTCAGTGGGTGGAGAATGTGGGTATGGGTACTTCTGGTAGAGGGTCCTGAAAGATCAGGATATATCTAGGAAACAGTGAATGGTTCTTTGGAATTAAAGCATGAAGTGAAGTAGTTAGACACATGAAACAAGACAGAGACGTGGATCTGCATTTTTCATTTAATGGAAGGTTTTGATTGTTCTGAATCTTAAAAAAATGTTTAAGCACAATTCTGTCTTACTGACTGCTAATCTCAACTTTTGAAGTTTGAGATGATTTTTCTAACATGGAGAGTAAAATTTCTGCAGTAAGTGGGAATCAGGGTGGAAAGAGAGCAATAAATCTCTCTGTTAAGTTCAATTCCAGAATGGCTTCAGAATTCCCCCATAGGAAGTACTGTAGATAGATTTGGATTTAGTCCATGTGATTTCACTCTCCAGTTTTTTGCATGTTAACTCAGCCATAGACAAGGGAAAATGGCATAGATTGATGTGGGACTGTAATAATTAATTAGAGCAAGTGGACTAGTTTTTGCTTATCACGAAGTAAGCTAGCACTGTTTCTAAAATACAATGAAGTAAAGCAAAATACAGATTCTTGAGTCATATGTACAGATAGATAAATACACAGCATGCTGGAATGTTAAAAGAATCTGGGCTAGGGATTAGGAGACCTAGGATCTAGTCCCATTTCTGTTACATCTACTCTTTTGTGCTAAGCAAGCCATGAATCTTTTCATCTGTGAGATTTACACTCAAGAATCCTTGTATATCTATATTTCCAGTCATCAGTAAATTTCTAGTATTCCCCAAGTCATAAGTGTTGGACTTTTAAGCAGATTCTACCTGGAATGTATTGACTTATATGTATTCCAAGAATAGAAACCGATTTTGCCTACTACTTGTGAGAGCAAGATGTGTTCTCCAAGGTATCATGTTAATTTACTTTTTAAATTCCATGATGGCTACAGATAAGGCATCCGAATGAAGGTGATCATGGGGAGCCCCCATTTGTTTTATTAATCCACAGGAGATGGTTATTATATAGCTGACACAAGGAAGGTGCAGGAGGGTGGAGATATTTCTTTGATGACCCCATTTCTTTTGGTTACATACGACAAAATTACTTTTTCAATGAAAATAATGGGTCTGGCATTTTGTGGAATGGCCTGATTCTCCAGATTCTCTAGGAAACCAGGTCTGAGTTCTGAACAATACATAAGTACAACATTGGTGCAGTTTATTTGCACACTGGAGGTTGTCTATGATCCCTGATAGCTCCACACTATAACACTATTTGAATTCTGTTATGACAAATGCCATCTTTTCTTCTTTTTTTGAAAATTTTTATTTATTTATGATAGTCACACACACACAGAGAGAGAGAGAGAGAGAGGGGCAGAGACACAGGCAGAGGGAGAAGCAGGCTCCATGCACTGGGAGCCCAACATGGGATTTGATCCCGGGTCTCCAGGATTGCACCCTGGGCCAAAGGCAGGCACCAAACCGCTGCGCCACCCAGGGATCCCCCATCTTTTCTTCTAATTTAGAAAATTAAATGAAAAAATTCTGGATACGAAGGTAAATTTGCTAATAGTCTTTGTCTATTAAACTATTTGTCTATTACAAATGTAAATTTTATACAAACAAGTAAGTTTGTATAAACACATAAATGTTAGTTCATACTAGTTCAGCTACTAAAAAAACGTTGCCAACAAATGAAAATCTTTTTGGAGGAGATATTTAGCAATTCTTTAACTGGGGTCAAACTGAGCATTATTAATAATGGGACAACTTGACATTAGGGGCTTCCTGATATGATGCAATATGAAGTTACTCACCAATAGAGAATTTTTAGTGAAAAAATATTTACACTTAATACAATCAAGCCTTTTGACTTATCTCCCATTTTAAAGAAAATACAGGGATGAGAGAAACAAAAGATACTACAAGGAAACATCTGAACAAATCCAGAACTCAGGACAATGTAAAAAGCAACTGGCCTTATCTCATTAAAAAGTCAGTATCATGACCAAGAGAAAAACCTTGTTGGGGTATACAGGGGAAGGTGATATCTAGAGTAAAAGACAGTCAAGAGACGTAAGTAAGTCAATCGGAGAAGGACAAACATTATATGTTCTCATTCATTTGGGGAATATAAATAATAGTGAAAGGGAATAGAAGGGAAGGGAGAAGAAATGGGTAGGAAATATCAGAAAGGGAGACAGAACGTAAAGACTCCTAACTCTGGGAAACGAACTAGGGGTGGTGGAAGGGGAGGAGGGCGGGGGGTGGGGGTGAATGGGTGACGGGCACTGAGGGGGGCACTTGACGGAATGAGCACTGGGTGTTATTCTGTAAGTTGGAAAATTGAACACCAATAAAAAATATATTTATATATAAAAAAAGAGACATAAGCAATGTAATTTCTGAACACTGACTGGATGATACTTCACAAAACCAGTTATAAAACACATTTTGAAACAAGAAAATGTGAATATGAGCTGGATATATTAGATGACAGTAGGAAATAATTACTAATTTTCTGATGTATGATAATAGTGATGTTATATAGGAGGATGTTCTTATTCTTGAGAGATGCATGGGAAATGTTTGGGGGTGAAATGTGCAAGCTATTTTAAAATGGTATATACACAGCAACATACTAAAGAAAGTTGAAGCAAATTTGAAAAATGTGAATAACTGTTTAGTCTAGGTGGTGACTATGCTGGTTTTTATTGTACTGTTATTTGAACTTTTCCAAAATTAAGATAACTTCATAATAAGCTGGAAGTGTTGTACGACAATTTAAATGTATTTAGTGCCACTGGACAGTACACTTAAAATGGTTACAATGCTACATTTTATGTTACATATACTTTACCAAAATTTTTAAATGTCACAAAAAAAAAAATCTCACGTAAAGAATAGGCTTGGGATCCCTGGGTGGCTCAGCAGTTTAGCGCCTGCCTTTGGCCCAGGGTGTGATCCTGGAGTCCTGGGATCAAGTCCTGCATCTGGCTCTCCGCCTGGAGCCTGCTTCTCCATCTCCCTGTGTCTCTGCCTCTCTCTTTCTCTCTGTATCTCTCTCTCTGTCTCTCATGAATAAATAAAATATTAAAAAAAAGAATAAGCCTGGCATAATCACAGTAATTGTTGTCAATAAACTAGAGGTTGTCTCAGATCTCTAATTATTCACTTAAGGTTTACCCAGAGCATGATCTTCAGGGAAGCACATTCTAGACAATTAAAGAGACTACCAGATGATTGTTATGGTATTCCGATTTTTTAAAAATATTTTTATTTATTTATTTGACAGAGAAAGAGAGCATAAGCAGGGGGAGCAGCAGGCAGAGGGAGAGGGAGAAGCAGGCTTCCCATTAAGCAGGGAGCCCAGTGTGGGGCTTGATCCCAGGACCCTGGGGTCATGACCTGAGCTGAAGGCGGATGCTTAACTGACTGAGCCACCCAGGCACCCTTGATTTTTTTTTAAGCAATCAGCTAAACAGGGCTGAATAAAATTCTACCATAGAATAGTACAAGCAGATATTTCAGTAAGAATTCAGTAGGTACTATTAGTTCTAGTATACTTGTTTTATATAGACAGGGAGGAGGAGGTGCATCTGAATATAGCTTTGGGGACCTCTCCTCTCCATCCTTGAGTTTTCCATGAGAGATAGTACTTAATGTTTAGCTTGGGATAAAGAGAAACTGAAATGAGTTAAGTACTGGAAAATTAAATTTATTTGTATAAGAATCCCAAATAAATATTACAAAAATTATGTGAACCACAGTTCAGAGGATATGAATAGCTTCTAAAAGTATCCTGGGACATAACTGAGGTTCAACAAATCAGGGCCAATTTTTCCCTAAAGACTTTTAGGCCGAAACCACAATGAAAGGCCACTTTTAGAGTTCTGTCCAGAGCTCTTCCACACACAAAGCTGTGGGACACTGTAATTCTTACTCATGGTGACTGAAAATAAAAGCCTGGTTAAGTACAAAGGGCTGTTTTCTGCCAAGCTCCACGAGAGGAGGAAGTGGCAAGGGTGGATACAGGGTGGCTGAAATTCCCGTCTTAACTGTGGATAGCAGGATTGCTTCAAGTTCTGAAAAACAATCCTAAATTAGGTCTTGTTAAGTCAGATACACATCTGCGAAAGAAATACACAACCTGACAATGACTAGATACGGATTTGAGACCGAAGGGGAAAATGATAGCTTTTCATAACAAAGTCCTAGAGTAAAGTCATGTATTGATTTTTAAAAATCATAGTATTGAGGGTTCCACAGATCTCTCTTTGGTCCTAGGTTTCTAGTTGTGAATGCAGATGTATCTGTGGATAGCTCTGGGTTAAGCGAACTAACGTCTCTATGATGCACATTCTTTGATTTAAGAATGCGAAAAAAAATCCGTAAGCCATAAGGCAGTTGTAAAGAGTAAGTGAAATAATGAATATAAATTATTTAGCTCAGTGCCTTGTACACATAGATGCTCAGCTGATTTTTATCAGCATCATAATTATCTCAGACTTTGACTCAGTAGTATGGAGCCACCTGAGAGAGCCCCAGGGCTGAAATTAAACTCACCCAGTGGTAGAACAACAGAGAGCCTGACTGGGCTAATGGTAAATATAACTTCTAACATCTGAGATAGTAATTTAGGCTAGTAGTCAGAAATTCAAATGCTTGGGAGAACGCAGGAGATACTCTAAATGAGTGACCTGAGGGGAACGGTGCAGATGCCTTTATGTGTGAACGGTCAAGGCTATATCTATGTTAATCTGGTGAGAACATACTCCATCTCAGGAGGCAGTTTTATTTAATTCCAAATCACGGTTGCAATGAGAGAATGCAGGCTCAGTGTGGGAAGATTTTATTAGTTTTAAAGAGAATCTGCAAATCCAATATATTTTATGCGACATTTCCTGTTTCTAAAGCACTGACATAATTTTTTAAATACATAGTGTAGGTCAAACAAAACATGTCTGCAGCCAGACATAACTAACTGGTGATCCCTGGTCTACAGTTTCTTACATCATGCCTATCTAAGATTAATATTGGTTCTAAAGATCAGGATGGGATTGAACTTTTGAGGACAAATAGAACAGATCTATCATCTATCTATCTATCTATCTATCTATCTATCTATCTATCTAATTGAGCCATAAACACGAGCCACATATGTCATTGTAAATTTTCTAGCAGCCACACTAAAGAAAAGTTTTTAAAAAATGAAAATAATTTTAATAATATATTTCAAAATAATTTTATAATATATTATAATATATGTAAATATAATACTATATTTCATTTAATCATATCATTTAACCATATATCCAACATATCATTTTAGCGTGTCATTAATGCAAGTTTGTTAATAACATAGTTAATATTTTTATGATAAATCTTCAAAATCAGGTATTTGTTTTATACTTTTAGCATATCTTAATTCAGAGTTAATCACATTTAAAGTGCTTAACAGCCACATGTGTCTAGTGGCTACTCCACTGGACAACACAGGTCTACAGTATGCTTTTCAAATTTTAATATGCATAATAAAATTTTGCAGATCATATTAAAAGCCAATTCTGATTCACTGGTTGGGTTAGAGCCTGAGATGCTTTACTGCTGGTGCTACTGGTCCAGGACCACACTTTGAATATCAAGGAGCTGGCAGCTACCAGAATCCTTTTTCATCCAAAGTATTCCTTCTCTGGCAAATTCAGCAAATATCTGTTGAAGAGACTAAACTGATATTCTACTAATTAGTTACCATATTTATATTAATATAAATAACAATATTAATAATCTTAAAATAGGCAATATATTACATACTTCTTGCAGAAGAACTGAGTCATTTACTCCTTTTTCTTTTAAATTTGAGAACCAGACGCTTTCATAAGAACCCACTTAAGCACAGGATAAGCACAACTTTACATTCTAACTTCAGAAGTTTGGCATGTTAAACATTTTAATAAAACAGACAATGGGATTGCAAGGGAAATTTGATAATAATATCTCAAAGCTTTAGCATTTAGGGGCATTCCTTGGTCAAGGGTATGAATATTTCATAGACTCTCCAAAGAGAAACATGAAGAAAACTTTGCATTTCCTCCTGACCAGTTTACTTGAGGGATAGGTGGAGCTCTATAGGCAGACTTCAGATCTTTGTGGAAATGATATGGATACATAAATATGGAAATGTAAGCCACTAGACATGGGGCAGGACATAACTCAAGGATTCTGTGTAGTGCAATCCCACTCAGGCTACAAAAACTTTAAAATTCAGAATAGTGTTCTAGAGGTGAGCAGTGAATTACAATTTCTAAGGACTTGTTCTTACTCATCATGGTTTCTCTACTGTGGACTTTTGCAAGTGGCTCACTCTATGTTCTCCTCTCTCAGATTGCATTAATGCATCTTGAATCTATTTCACTAAGTTGTGGTAGGTAAGTGTGCACTCCCTGCCCTGCAACGTGCCATTCACTTGTAAGGTATTCACATATACTGACAGGAGGGTTCTGAATCTTAAACACATGGTCAGGATGGAGTCTGACCTGACAAGACATCAAGTTCTCAGAGCTCTCTCTTCTGTTGTATTTCATAATAGTCATAGCTGTCAATATTTCTGTTTTCCACAGTTTCTATTTTCCACAAGACAAGATTCCAATCACAGAAATAATATCTCTTCCTATACAGAATAGAATAGTATGTCAAAAGGTAAGTGAATCTTTGATTTTAAAGTCTTTGTTTTAGTTCTGAATAGAACTAAGTATGGAAATCTATATACCAAAGATATTCCCCCTCACCCCCGGTGCAACTGTTTAGTTATTTATTGGTGTGAAATCACCTGAGTGAAAAATCTGAAGTTTGATTCTGATGGATGGCTTAAGTTAAACTCATGTGGTAAAAGTCATCCAGTGGAATTATCAGAATAGAGCAACTTTGTTTAAAAGTTCAGAAATGACCTGGCATCCATGAGAAAAAAAAATGATAAAACTCAATAATTAGGAAACTTACACAATATTATTAAAAGAAGTTTTAGAAGGTGTAAATAAGTAAATAAATGGAAGACTGAATATCATAAAGATGCCAGTTAATTGTACATTGATCATAACTCAAAAGCAAGTCCAATCAAAATTACAGCTTTTTTGTGTGTGTGAATTTCACAAGCTGACTCTAAAATTTATATTTTGGAGTAAAGGACACGCATGGTGTAGATGCTTCTGAAGAAGAACTGCCTTTATTTCAAAAACTATTACTAAAATATACCAAATGAGCAAGATTATATTATTTCACGGAAAGACCACTAAAACTAGAGAATGATCCTAGAAATAAACTGTACATAAAATGTACAGAGCCTAACTTAAGACACAAATGGTATTGTATACACAGGAGAGAAGATAGTGAACTTTCCAGTAAGTGCTCTAGGACAAATTATTAGTCATACAGGAAAACAATAATAAAAAGTGGACCGTTACCCAATCATCACATACAATGTTTAATCTTGGTAGGTTAAAGATATAAAATAAAAATCAAAACTATACTCTATAATAGGACAATATCTTTTTGCCCTACATAAAGGTAGGGTTTGGTGAAACAAAACACAAAAAATGCAAATCTTGGATGAAAAGATTAGTAAAACGTATTAATCCATCAAAACTTCTGACTTCTGACTATCAAAGTCAATGTAACAGAAGTGAAAGGAGAAATACACATGGGAAGATGATATTTTTCAATACATACAAGAGACAAATGATTAATCAGTGTTCAAAACATAAAAATAATTCACAATCTATAAGAAAAGGAAGAATAACCAATAGAAAAGATGAAGAAAAGTCTTAATAGATAATTCACAGAAAGGAAATATGAAAAACCAATGAAAGATGCCCAACCTAATTAGTAGTTTAGAGAAATGAAAGTTAAAAACCACAATGAGAGATCATTCATAACTCACAACAGTGGGGAAAAAATGTTGAGTAGAGAATTTACATAGAACTTCTGGTGGATACAAATTGGCAGAAACACTTTGAAAACAATTTGGCATTATCTGTGTACTCTTTTGTTCTTTTGGCTTTGCATTTTTTCCACAAATTTAGGGAAATAATCAAATATTTATTTTATCTTTCTTCCTGCACTGAATTCAATTTTAGGGTAACCAAATTAAGTGATGAGGAAAAGTTATTCCCTATGGAAGAATTCTAGTTGAAAAATGCAGAATGAATGATAGAATTAGAGAATTACCCACAACCCTTAGTAAAAATATTTAGGTAGCTTTCGTTATTGTATGCTAAAACCATTTGGGTGAAACAATGGGGAACTTTATAGTGGAGTGATCAAACTGACACCATCTGAACTCACAGAACAAGCTCACAGAGTTTCACATTTTAAATATTATTACCTAAAAAGAAAAAAACTGAAAATTATTTCATCAAGCCATTTTACAGGAAGTAGAAGGATAGAGGTAGGATGTAAAACAACAGCGTGAGAGTCATCAGTCACATCGAGAATATGAGCCATTTCTTGGGATAAATGACATGGTTTCTCTAACAAATCAACAGTACAAAAATATTAAAAAGAAGGAAGGTATTGTTTTGTAAGAAAAGAATTACAAAAGATAGAATAAGAAAACACAATATTATTTGGATTTTGATATGGTGAGATCAACTGTGAAAAGATAACTTTAAGACATTCAATGAAATATGAATAAGGACCAATCAGATATTAGAGGATATTAAGGAATTATTTGTTGGGTATGATAATGTCATGTTTTTTTCTGCTAAAGTGTCATCAGATAAAGATTCATACTGAAATATTAGTATGAACAATTCATACAGGTGAAAGGACACATCTTACGTTTGCTTTAATATAAACAAAGATGTTAAGGTTATAGAATATGGTATTTTTATTAAATTATCAGTTGTTGAGTGGTGGTAGAGAGGAAGAGGTCTAGGATGACATCTGGATTTTGCTTTGAGTTCCAAGGGCAGTGCCATTTGCCGAGATGGAAGATACAGAAGCAAGAACAAACTACAGAGGTTAAAATGAGTTTAATTTTGAAAATAAGTTTTAGGTCCTACTGGGATACACAGAACGTTCTCTAAAGTAAACAGTAGGATAATGGAATATGCAATAAAAAGAGAGATCTGTGTTAAGGTTGCAGCTGTGAAGAACAACTCCCCTCTAAGAAAATGATCAAATCACCCAGGAAAATATATATGATAAGAAAAGGAGTCTAAGGATGAACTCTGATGAATGCCAATGTGTATGAAAAAACAAGGGGGGAGAGTTCAATAAGGGATTCTGAAAAGAAAAAAGAGTTATTTGAATAGTTTCGAGAAGACATAATTATTCAGCATAATGATTAATCAACATTAATCAAATACTATAAGGAAGTTCAGTAAGAGAAGAACTGAAAATAATCTATGGGATTTTGAAGTTGGCAGTACCTGGTGATGTTAGCAGGAGTCAATCCATTTGAATAATGGTGGCACAGAATAATTACCATGGGTTAGCGCCTACATGAGAAGTGAGAATTGGAGACACACTATTTGGAGGAGCTTAGCTGAAAACCAAAAGAGAGGCAGTGGAAGAGTTGTAATGCAAAGGAGATTTCCTTTTTTTTTTTTTTTTTTTTAATAGAAATGGTTTCAGCATGTTTAGAGGCAAGATAAAGGAGTCAGTTGAGGGAGTAAGTTTGAGAATTTTTAAAAACGGGGAACAGATGAAGTATAGCTTCAGTGGAAAGTTGGATCGAAAGCATGAAAAACAAGTTGAATAAATTAGTTCTAAATAGAACAAGTAGTTATTTTTTTCTCTGAATCTCTAAAAAATTTGTGAGACTAGATGTATGTATAAACGGAATATTTCACTTGGTAAGAATGCACTATTAATTGTTTTTCAAGATATAAATTTATTTCTAAAAGCAGAGGGTGTAGCCACCTAAGGTCAGACCTATGTTGTTTCAGAAATGCCACCAGAAAAAATTCCAACTCATTCTTTAAAAAAAAAAAGAAAAGATTTTATTTATTTATTCATAAGAGACACACAGAGAGAGGCAGAGACATAGGCAGAGGGAGAAGCAGGCTTCCCAGGACTTGATCTGGGGGTTCTGGGATCATGATCCGAGCAAAAAGCAGATGCCCAAACATTGAGTCCCTCAGGTGCCCCCCAAATCATTCTTATGTCATATATTCCCTCATGGTTCTTGAGGAATTGTAGGTCTTGCTGAGTTGGAAGAATGTATACTGGTTTGCAGCAAATTGGCCCTCTGAGAGATAGGCTAATGGATGAGATAGCATGGTGGTGTACCAAGTAGCAGAAGTCATATTCTGAACATGGATGGTGGGCCCAGGGGCTGATGGCTGCCAGAATGGAATCATTACTGAAGTTAATCAGAAGGGCACTACAAGGAGAATGCAGGCTAATGAGGAAGTCTGTTTGATCGACAGAGACAGATCAGTTGGTAGTTTCTATGTTTAGACTCAATGTAATCTGTGAAATGTGAGGCAAATCATATATTGAGAGGAATCAGTCTCAAGAGTTGATGATAAAGATCTTGAGGAAGTGATGAAACTTAAGAATATTTTAAGAATATTTTTGGATATCCACACCTTAGTGAAATTTCCTAAAATTTCCTCCAGCAGAACCCAGGAATTCAGTTACAGGTGCAGGAAAAAAAAAAAAAGTGTCTATCAATTTACCTTTGAAGTTAGCAGGATAGATACAGCCAAAATACAAAAAGAGATTATTACAGAGAGAAGTTAAATGACATGCCATGCATCTAGGTGGGATATGTGACCTCCAGAAGAAGGGGTAAGGGGTCAATAATAAAAAGAATGATGGGTGGGAAGGAATTCTAGAATAGGCCAGTGATGAGAGTAAATGAGGGCAAGCTCATCAAAGGCTTGTACGTTGGTTGGTGGCCAAAAAAAGGGGGGGAGGAGAATGTGTTAGGTGGACAGTTCTTGAGGCTGCTAAGAAGACCAGGTCCACGCAGACCAAGTCCCAATCTCATTGCAAAAGCCTTATGAGATTAGCCATTTTTAGGTTCTACTTGGCATTTAAAAGGAATGTCACTGAGAATTTACTTACCTCATCTCTGAAAAGTTCTCTTCCTTAGACTGTTAACAGAAAAAGTGCATCTATCTTCATTTCCAATCTAAATTTAAAAATTTTTTTATTCAAGCTACTCTTACATATATATAATATATATATTGCACTCTAAGCATGACATAGAACAGAAAGTAAGAATCTTTTATCATACCTCTCTGGAGCTTGTTCTCTTACTGAGGGTGTGAGAAGTACATACAATTTACCTCATATCCGTAGGTTTTGGAAGAAGTCTTCTTTTTCCACTAAAATAAACTTCAAAATCTTCGATCTTTAGCCTGTGGGCATAGTCAATGTATCCTGACACCTCCTGCCCATGAGAATTTCTATCACGAATAAAGATCACAGTCTGGTAGCACAAACACAAAAAAAGATGGAGAATGGAAAGAGCAAGTGAATAAAAGTCATTTGAATATATTGCATATGATAATAAAAACTACAGTTTTTGAGTGTTAACTATGCCAGACCCTACTCTAAGTGCTTTACACTTCATCACTCTCACCATGATTCCATAAAGTAGGTATGATTATTTACTCCTGACAAGTGAAAAAATTCATAAAAAGTTAGCTGCACATGCATATAATGTGCATTTACAGTAGTTTTATGTGATAATATCAACAAATAACTTACAGAGGCCTTCCACAGGGCAGACATTATTTTAAGTGTTTGTAGTACATTAATTCATTTCCTTTTCTCCCAATCCTATTGTCTTCCCTTTGTCATAATTTCTGTAATAATAAAACTAAGGAACAGAGAGGTTGGATACCTCACTCATGGTCTCACCCCTACTAATGGAAAAACCGAGATTAAAACCTAGGCTCATATGTTTGTCTTTCTAATCACTACATCATTTTGCCATCTCAACTCCTAAGTGTTTTCTGTTATAGAGATGTAAATTGGTCCCTTTTCATTACCACGAGAGTCAAAAAATATCTTGATAAAATTAAAACCTTTCTATAAATTAAAGTCACCTTAAAAATTAAGTCCATAGGTGAAAATAAATAGCAAGCACATATTTCTCATTCACATTAATTCCTGCACAAATATCATCATGTGCCTACTACATGTTAGGCACCATCATAGGTGCTGAGGATATAAGAAAGTAAATATTCTGGCCTCTCAGAATGTATGCTCTGGTGAGGGGAGACAGGTGACACATGAAAAGGAAAAATAAAATACTTCCAGTGAATGATAAATGCCACAAAGCAAAGAACATGGTTGATTAGAGAATGAATTGTTGGTAGTGAAGCCTACTTTCAGTAATCAGAAAAGACCTTGAGGAGGTCATTTTAAAACAAGACTTAAAGCATGAAGGGTGAGAAAAAGCTGGCATTTACGGAAAGATCTAGAAAAGGAGACTATCACTGAAGGGAACAGCTGGCACCATGGCCTGTAAGTGGAAATAAACTCATGTAAATGAAAGAACTGTCTTTTCTCTATCAAGCCCATAAGTTCTAAGAACAAGACAAAGCAGACAAACAAAAAACTTATTGTAACTGGAAAGGTTATTCATGTCTTTATTTCCAGATCTAGTTCCAAGTACAGAATTTCATGGCAAATTTCTACATCTGGAAGAAACCGTCAACAAGCCTTCCTTTTCCTCTCCAGCAATCGCTAGATGGTTACTTGTTGGGTGTCTGTGTAGCCAATTACAGGAAGCACTAGCATGGGTTACCATAGCAGAGCTTCCAAAAAGGTGAACTGAGAGAGTGGAAAGAATTCTTTTCTCTGCTGCACCTGAGAAAACATATCACTTGCAGTTTCCCTACTGAAAAACAGAAGAACAAGCCACAAGGTACTGTTAGTTGCTATTTTGCTAAATTGCATCCTTCTGCCTCCTGTGGTTGTTTGGCACTGGGTGCTGAGGCTACTGTGCCGAGAAGGATTCTGAAGCATGCCCTTGGCTTAAGGAGGGTAAGTGTGGTGATAGATTGGTACCATTTCCCATAGATATGGATCAAGGAGCTAGCATTGGTATTTTTGTGCTCAATCTTCATAGACTTAATTTTTGATCCTTCTTATTTCTA
The DNA here is from genome assembly GCF_011100685.1 of Canis lupus familiaris. Lineage (NCBI taxonomy): Eukaryota > Metazoa > Chordata > Mammalia > Carnivora > Canidae > Canis > Canis lupus. The sequence continues at coordinate 34,930,278 of NC_049253.1, forward strand.
CCACATAACTCCAAGTTAAATGCCTATAGATTTCTCCATGCTTTCAGCTACATGGTTCTTAGCTTTTCTAGCAAATTCTAAATGGACAGTAACTCAGAGACTTCTTGAGATTCTTACACTACTAAACCCATACCAAATACTGCTATTCTTGCTTAATCAAGACCATGTGCTAGAACTATCAATGTTTTATATGAAGTCCTAAAGGTACTTGAAATCTTTATACCATCAAGACTGCTTCTGATGCTAAGGCAAATAATGCAGGCATACACATACAGAGGAAAAGGTCCGAAATAAGTCCTCTACTTTTAAAATGGAACTTTCTTTTTAAATATTTTTATTTATTTACTTACTTTTTAAAGAAAGAAAGAAAGAGAGAGAGAGAGAGAGAGAGAGAGAGAGAGCTGGGGAGGGCAGCAGTGGGGGGAGAAGGAATCTTAAGCAGACCCTGTGCTGAGCACAAAGCCAGCACAGGATTCGATCTCATCACCCTGAGATTATGACCTCAGCTGAAACCAAGAGTTGGACACTTAGCTGACTGAGATACTCAGGCATTCCTAAAATGGAATTCTATTAACAGAAAAAGAACGAAAAACCCTCCTCTGTCTGCCTCTCTTTGTCTCTCTCTTTAAATGAAATGGACCAGCCTTATTTTTTTCAGCAGAATGGCATAGCAAATATCATAACTGATCTTTGTTGTGAAAACAAAAACAAAGTCTTTTTAAAAAGATTTTATTTATTTATTTGAGAGAGAGAGAGAGAACAAGCAGACGGAGCTGCAGGCAGAGGGACAGGGAGAAGCAGACTCCCCACTGAGCAGGAAGCCCAACTCAGTGCTTGATCCCAGGACCCTGGGATCATGACCTGAGCCGAAGGCAGACCCTTAACTAACTGAGCCATCCAGGTGCCCCAACAAAAACAAATTCTGGATAAAATCTAAAAAAGCAACTTGTAATATGCACTGATGTATTGTCAAGAAAATGAGGAATACTTAGAGTCTAAAAACTAAGTGAAAGCAGTTTCCCAGATTTCCCAGAAAGGAAAGCAGAGTACTAGAGCCATGTCTGTCCTGCAGGCATATGCTCAACCCCAGGGAATCTCAGCAAGGATTTCATGATCTTGGGAATTGGAGGTGACAGGAGATAAGATCCAGCCTTCTAGGTAGACAGAGTAATAGGATTTACTGCCTTAACATAGGGCGGAGGAATCAAAAAAGTTTGAAAACAATCTTTAATGTGTCCAGAGAAAAGAAGGATGATTCCAGAATTATAAACCCACGGAAAATATCTTTGTAGTGAGCAAAATAAAGACATTCTCAGATCAAGAAATGAGAGAGACTTGGCTGACAAAAGACTCTTACTCAAAGAAATCCTAGAGGATGGACAGTTGACCCTTAAACAACATGGGTTTGAACTACACAGTTCCACTTACATGTGGATATACTTAAAAAAATACAGTACAGTACTGTAAATGTATTTTCTCTTTCTTACGATTTCCTTAATAATATTTTCTTTAGCTTGCTTTAGTGTAAGAATGCAGTATATAATACACATAACACATAAAATGTGTTAGTTGACCATTTATGTTCTTTAGTAAGGTTTCCAGTCAACAAATAGGCTATTAGTTGTTAAGTTTCACTATTTTACATTATCGTATAAAGCCTTCCCATGTGGGTTAAAGCCCATTGTCTATAGGAATCTGAGTAAATCACTTCAAATATCACTTCTCTAGCCTTCTGAAAGTGAAGCGAATGCTCTGTGATTTTTGTAAGTCTAGGTGTTTTCTGAAGCTAGTCAGGCCAAACTGAGTATGACTGGGGGTTCCTTCAGATTCACTGTATGTCCTTGGGTGGGTTTTTCAAGCTCTTAACTCCTTTCTATATTCATAAATCCTATGCAAAATTTAGCAAGTTTCTATGTAGGTTCCTGCAAAATTTAGCAAGTTTCTATGAAACCGAACTGAATGCCTCCAAAACAAACAAACAAACAAACAAACAAAACCAAAATAAACAAGAGACCAAAATCCTGCTTGGACCCAAGCATTTAGTTAGCTAAGCCTTCTTGTAGGCTCTCCTTTCTTCCTGTTTCTCCTTCAGCTCCGTAGAGCAATAAAATAATCTCTTCTGTTTTGCATGGAATCGCTCAGTTCATAGTCAGACCTACCTTCTGCCCTATGCATCTAATTTGTAAGCAACATGCAAATACAGTTTCATTTTCAATGGGGAGATTCTAGTGATCATTTTATCTATAATTCCTTTTATTTTCAATAGACACAAATTACTTCACTGACATCTTTTCAAGTGTGGCTACATAGGTGTAAAAGTATATTGTAAAAGACTGTTTAGTAAAATTTTTTTTAAATGCTAAAATAAAAAAATTCCTAATGAACAACATGCTTCATGAAATTATTTTAAAAAATTGATTAGACCTCTTAATGTGTGGTAATTGGTGATAGACTGTCAGGAAATTACAACTCAACATTTAACTTTAGAAATCCATCATTAGGGGATCCCTGGGTGGCGCAGCGGTTTGGCGCCTGCCTTTGGCCTAGGGCGCGATCCTGGAGACCCAGGAAAGAATCCCACGTCGGGCTCCTGGTGCATGGAGCCTGCTTCTCCCTCTGCCTGTGTCTCTGCCTCTCTCTCTCTCTCTGTGACTATCATAAATAAATAAAATTAAAAAAAAAAAGAAATCCATCATTATAAAAACACAGTGTAGGTGACAGAAAAAATAATGAAACAGAAGACATAAGAGGTAGTTGTAAAGTATTTGATGGCTGGTTGAAATCTTACTGTCTTATTTTTTATTATGTGGATTGTTCAAGAACTAGAATTCAGTTAACCGACACTCTTGATTAATAAATTTAATGTTTTCATTTATCAAATGTATATTTTCTTCTAAAGTGAATACTAACTACCCCTGATATTAATACTACTAGATATTGTTTATTAAGAAGGCAGTATGTTCTGAGCAAAATATTAAAGCTTTATATTCATTATCTTATTTAATTCTCTCAAAAATGTGTAATGGTTAGATAGCATTATGATCCTCATTTTGTAAATGTAGTATTGAGAATAACTGCCTTAAGCTAGAGAATGGGGCACCCCCTCACATCCTTCATGGGAAGAGTGCCTTCCCATGAAGTCCATGTTTTTTTGCCACTCTATAATGGACACACGGACTAGGATCCAAAGGTTGGCCCTGCCATCTACTTACTTTGTGATACTGATACATTAGTTATCATTTGTGAGATTCAGTTTCTTTTATTATAAAATGAGCATAATGCCTGCTTCTCAGGGTTGCTGTGTGAATTGAGACTATTCTTGCTAAGCACTTAACAATGCCTGGCACACTGTAAACATCCAGTGAATATTATCTATTGCTTTTAAAAATTTGTATTATTACTGTCACTATTGCATTTATATTATGTTAAAGAGTTTTATCAGTTCCTTAGGGATAAGGAAATGGAATACTCCTATCAGAATTCCATTGCCTGGGTGTGTATAATTATGTTGCTGGACAGGGTTCAATTCATTTGTTATGTTCAGCATTCTCAGTTAAAACTTTGGATCTATTCTGAAGTTAAATTTTAAACAATTTTTCCAGGTATTATTGTATACATACAGTTTGGGCCCAACTGACAATAAAGTAATGATTCTGGCATCCAGAATGGGCAGAAGAGACTAAGAGAGCCCTTTGAAGAATTAGGTTTATTTCAGCTTGAGTATGAAATATTTTAGTAATGGCAAACTTTCTTATGTGAACTCCTGTATTGTTTTACTAGGAATTATAAAATGTTATAAATAATTGTTTTAAGTTTCTCTAACAACACTTTCTTTTTCTTAAAAAAGCACAGCTTTATCAAGATACCCTTCATAGAACATAAAAATTCCCTCACGTTTTAACTGTACAGTTCAATGATTTTTAGTAAACTTGCAGAGCCATGCAACACAATCCAGTTTTAGAATACTTTTATCACCCTAAAGAGATCCCTTGTGCTCATTTGCAGTCATCTCTGTTCCCATCCCCAGCCCCGGCAACCACTAATCTACTTTCTGCCTCTACAGATTTGCCTTTTCTGGATTTTTCATATAAATGGCATCATACAATATATGGTCTTTTTCATTATAATAACATTTTTTTATCATAGTTAATTTCCCAAGAGATACATGAAAACTATAAAGACTCCTTTAAATTATGATGTTATGTTTAGAAAAAGGCAGACTTCCAAAATGCTCATTGTCCTTAGATAAAACCTTTTAATCCTCTCTAGAATAAGTCAAAGGATAACCAACCTAAGTACTTCAGTATCAAATGATATTCATTTGAAGCCATGAATATTGGTTTACAGTTATTTGCAACCTAAGCAGAAAACACTAGTTTTTGTAACAACAACAAAAACCTAAGGACAAGCCATTGATAAATATTAAGATACAAGTATTCCTGATATTGAGGCAGTGGTTCAGACACCAAAGAAAATGTGGAATCTGAGATTTTACTGGGATGGTCTCTGACCTCAATTGTGAACCAATGTTAGTTTAGAAGACTTATGGAATGTCTAGTTAGGGCCTCATTACCTCTCATATGTTGAGAAAAGATGAATTAAAGTACAATTTAGACCATTAATATATCATTTGGATCTTTGGCTGCTTGTCTTTTCCCAGAAGTGCATTAAAGTACAAATTCATAAACTTGTTATGAGTTGAGTATGTGTTGCCTGATTTTTCTTGCCAAACACTAATGAAGAGACATAAACTTGATACATTGAAATGGGAATTTTTCAACAGTGAAGCCAAAGTCGCTTGAAAAAAAAAAAAGCGTAGTAAGCAATATGTTTCTAAAACTGAAATATCCATATCAGGGAATGAGAGCTGTCAAACAAGCTAAGTTCTTGTGCTACCCCTCTGAGACTGTCAGTGTGCTCCCTGACAGAAACAAATGAAGAAAGAATTTTTATCTCCTATAATTTTGGAATACTTTCATAAATCATTAGTTTTAGGGAATATTCTTTTCCTTTCAGAAGAGAAATGATATTGCAAATGGAGTCTAAGTTCTGACAATTTTTTGTAGTGTCTCAAAATGTGTCACTTCTCTAAAAGCAAGTTACTTTCTGAAATTCTTTATGCTAATAATTATTTTAAAATCTATATCCTTTGATTCAATTGCAATTAGACACATATCTTTTAACTTACACACACAATGCTCAGGATTATGTTTAAGAAAGTTCTTTGTCCTTCCTATTGAAGGCTTAGAACCAGTATACTTTTCCTTCCTCATCCTGTTGGCCAAAGCAGGTCACAGGCTAGCCCAGATTCAAAAGGCAGGGGATGACTTCCCTTGAAGGGAAGAGCTGCAAAAATGTCATTGCAAAAGGGCATGGATAAAGGACAAAGTAGAGAATTGTGGTTCTTTTTCAATATACAGTTACTTACCTTAAAGAAATTAGGAGTTTTGCAAGTGGCTGGTTTGTTCATTTTGTAATAGTTGGGGATTTGATTTCTGAGGGCAATCATGAACTAATAACTTTTTTCTCTCCCAGTTTATAAAATACATCCATATCTGAAAGGGCCTTTTTGCAGTGAAGTTAAGAATAATTTAAGGGGAAAAAAAGAATATTTAGGAATATCTGGTCTCACTGTTAAGTATCCAAAATGATCTGGAGATTTTAGTAGATGAAACTAATATTGAAAGTATATATAGCCCCTAAATACTGAAAGGAGAAAAGAAAATTATTATATTTTATATAAACTTATAAATACTTTAAAAAATCCAAGACAGCTAACTAAAAAACTTCTAAGACTACCCATTAAGTTGATCCAATTCAAAACATCTATACCAAAAAAAATACCATAGTTTAACACTGGCAATAATCTACTAGCTACTATAGTAGATATATTTATTTCAATATTCAATATTTATTTATATTATGCTTTTCAATATTTATTTAAATTATGCTTTTAAAAAATTATAACATTCCTCCAAGCATTTTTTACAATTTCTTTCTAAAATAATAATAAAAACTAAATAAAGGGGCTACACTGCTGAAGGAAAGTTATGATTATTAAATAAATGTGTTGAAATTCTAAGCAAAATACCAATGGGGTATTTTTGACTACTTAAAATTTTACCTTGAAGAATAATTGGTTATAACTATCTAAGATAATTTTTAAAAGGAAGAATCAACAGCAGAACTTGCACTACACGTTCTAAAATCTTGTTTTCAAACATGCCACTCTGACCTCTGTGTCCTGTGTTTTTAGCTCACATACTCTGGAAGCCCCAATTTAACAATGCTTTCAGATCTTTGGAGCTGCTAATTCATTAAACTGCCATGTTATACTGTTTATTGGCCTCTTTATAACTCACTTTATTATTTATCCAGCTTAGATTCCACAGTGCAGCATCATAATTGTAACATTTCAAAATGTCTGTCCTTATACATTTCTTTAAAACAAGTTACTTTCTGAAATTCTTTATGCTGATAATTATTTTAAAATTTTATATCATTTCATTCAATTGCAATTAGATACATATCTTTTCACTTATACACATGATTCATATTCGTTCAAATTCCTGCACACATCCTTCTGTTACACTCACTGAAAAAAATTCCAACATTGTTTCAAGCCAACTTTCCTTTTATTCTGTTTTTGCATTAGCAACAACTGTGTTTGGCTAGGGAAAAACAAAATTAAGATGACTAATCTTACAAATATTTATGATTATGAACTCAACTGGATCTATAGCCCTTGCATATTAATTGTCTATGATATGCTTTTCCTTCATCCTGTACTCATTTTTTTATATCACCTTTCCTTAAACTTTCAACTATATCCTTTCTCACACTCAATAATTCTGTCTTCAATGATTGAAGCAATCAGACCAGCGCAACCTCATCTTCCTTCCAACAAATCAATCTATGCATCTTTGTGTGGATCTGTGTTCTTCCTTTTCTCCTGTTTTAGGAGTCGGAGTATTTGGGTTTCTATCCAAGGCCAGCCTCTTCTTTTATGTATTGAACCACACTTCCTCTCTTGTTACTCCTGAATCACTGATGTTTTACTTTCTGTAAGATTGCTACTATTGACATATAAACATGTTGTATTATCTACTATTTGAAAAAGAAACAGCTAGTTACAGTCCCAAGTTTTTATTTTTCTTTACAATTCTCGTTAGATTACAGTCTTTTTTTTTCCCCCCTGGAGCATTCTGATACATAGTTCTGTCTCTCACATCTACTATTCCATCTGCCAAATCCAATGGTCAATTCTCATTTACTTGAACTTCCTGCAGCATTTGACATAATTATTCACTTTCTTTTTTCTTAACACTTTGTTTCATCTGGTTTCAGTGACATCATATATTTTCTTTTGCTTCATCAATCTTTTCCTCACTGGCTCTTTTTTTTTCTTCTGATGTCTAAGTTTTGCAGCTCTTTAAGGCTCAATCCTCATCTTTGTCATATTCACTCATGAATTAGTTTTGTCCAGTTCCACAGATTTAAGTATCAGTTCTTATTCTTTCATGAACTTTTGATTCATTTGGGTAACTTTTATCAAAATCTTTATCTCCGGCCTCAGAGTTTCCCTGAATTTCAACATTCTATGTGTTATTGTCTACTACATCATTTTAACTGGATGTCGTAGCAAATCTGCTTATAATTATGCCTGCTACAAAAGCAAAGAGCTTTGCCATCAAAACATATATTCCTCTGAATCAACTCTGATTTCTTTTCTACCCACATCTAATCAATCACCAAATTCTCTTGATTATACCTCTAAGATATATCTCAAGCTATGCCTTTGCTTTCTTTTGACCACTGCCAACATTGAATAAGATGTTTGAAATAACAAGCTTACTGTTTCCCTGCTGACCTGTTATAACCACTTTCCCTGACACTATTTCTTCTTCACTCTAACTACTTTCAAAAGTATCCCAGAATTTCCTCTCTAAAGCAGACATAGGAATATATTTCTCCTTGTTTTATTAGTTATTTGAAGTTATGAAGCACAACCTCTTTACTATTGTAGATTGTCCACTATTTGATGGCAAATCACCATTCCAGGACCACTCTCACTTCCCCCTTTCATGTAAACCTTTTTGTGTAAGATATTTGCTTAATATCACACTTACTATTTATTTGTAATTAATAATTCATTTATGTATTTTCTAAGACTCAAATTCTACCTCAAAACTTATCTAGAAATACAGTTCATCTTCATCACTCCTCCTTAATCTTGGTAACTATTCCTCAGAAGAACCTCATTTAACTTTTTTTTAGCTGTTTCTAAATAACATATTAATAATGATATTCCTAACTTTTTTTATCTACTTCCTATTGTGGAAGATGATGATCTATCTCTATTACTTGTCTCCATTTTCCCTCTCAAACCACTTCTAAACTTTTCTTCTATCCAGCCCCTCAATAGAGCAATATCATAATTTTAGGTTAAGTGATTATGTAGTGTTTACGAGTTTAGTACCATTTAAACATCACCACAACCGAGTCAAGAAATGTATTCCCCCAGCTATGATTACTTTCCTTTCTTCAACAACTTTTTATTTCCTAGAAGGTTAACTAACTGCCTTGGCTTCCCACACCTGAAGTTTTCTATGAACCTATCTATTATTGTTAATCCACTCCAAAATTTTCAACAGAATTACCACCATCTCTTCAAAGCATTCATAATCTGTCAGTTTTTATTTTTCTTAGAGATGTATCTTTGGGAGTTCAGTCTTCTTTTACCTATGCTTAATTCTCTCTAGGCTTCCACTAGAATTAACTATCATTTTTGGAAATTTTCTTCAGTGTTATCTTAGGAATTTACTCTGCTTCTCACATGAGCTCCCATAACAGCTTTTAAAATATTTCTATTTTGTATCTACTACTTTATATTATAGTTTTTAGGTCCTTACAGGCTGGAGAGTGTATCTAACTCTGTATACTTCCTATCTCTCCTAGTGCAACCAAAATGGTTTTGAAATTGAGGCTACTAACTGAAGTTCAGCAAGACTTCAGGTGTTATTCATTTAATTTTGCCTCACAGAAAGTGTCACCATGTGACAAAATAATAATAGTGCTAAAAGCTAATTTTTCATGAGTGTGTACTATGTGCCAAGGTTTTCATTCATTTTTGATCCTAACAAATTTTCATAATATAAAGACAATTATTAATACTATTTTATAGATAAGAAAATTGACGTGCCAGGAGGTGTTTGGGCCTAGGCTCATATGGTTAGTGTGTCATCAGAATTCCAACAGAAAACAATGGCAACATTTGTTTAATTAATGTTTAATAACACGGGGACTAATCGACGATGCACAGAGTCACGTCAAGGGATATTGCATGTAGTTGGGGCTACTAGTGGTGAAACTGACACCATCCCTGCCACCAGCGTTCTCCTTATCCTACCAAGTGGGAGAGTTTACCAGAATCCCAAATAGAGAGAGGCATATACAGATTGAGAGCATCCTGGAGAAGAGAAGAGACCTTATTATGTCAAGTGACATAGACAGCTGTAGGAAATCTTGCAGAAGGAGGGCGAAGCTAATAAATCCTTCCTGCTCAAGCTTCATATTGGCTAACTTAAATTGGGAACAGATCCCTGTTACCATGCATGTATGCCCATAGAAGCAGCCTCCCTGGGTAGAGAGTAGAGTGGTGAAAAATGGAAGAGAATCTGAAGTAGCAAAACAAAGGTACTAGGAATGGTAGTGATAATGCTGGGATTTGTGCCCAAGTATGTGGCTATGAAGCCCAAGCTCTTACTACTGTGCTGTGTTTGTGGGGTGGAGGGAAGGAAGGGAGGTTCAGCTTTCATTTCAGATTCCAGAAACAAAGTGATTCATATGAACAAAGGAATTCTTCTTTCCTTTTCAAAATGAAAGTTGTTGGGACATCCCTCTTGCAAGGAGAATACAATTGCTTAGGAGAAGAAGAGAAATCTTGGAACCTAACAGAAAAATGACTGTAACACTGCATGGGCAAGCCGGTAAGGCACTTAGCACATTGCAGAGTGCATTGCTTTGTTTGGCTCAGAGGGCTTCAGGCAAGCCAAGACTAAGCAACCAGAAATAAGAAAGGCCGGGATCCCTGGGTGGCGCAGCGGTTTAGCGCCTGCCTTTGGCCCAGGGCGCGATCCTGGAGGCCCAGGATCGAATCCCACATCGGGCTCCCGGTGCATGGAGCCTGCTTCTCCCTCTGCCTGTGTCTCTGCCTCTCTCTCTCTCTCTCTCTCTCTCTCTCTCTGTGTGTGTGACTATCATAAATAAATAAAAAATTTAAAAAAAAAAAAAGAAAGGCCATCCCAGTGGAATAATAGCATCCCTGCAACATACAACAGAGGACAGGACCAAGCTAGCATAGAGTCTCATCAATTAACAAGAACTAGTTATGGGTTAAAACCACTTCCTTAGTAATGGGCAACTATATATTAATATCTGAATCCATTAGTCTTTACAATTGATTATGAATTGCAATAAATTATCATTCTCATTATAAACTGAATTTTGTCAATCTCAAGAAATACTTTCATTGTCTCCATACAGTTCCCAATTTTTAAAAACACTCATTTATGTCTTCTAATACAGACTTCTGAATTGAGTAAATCATACTAGAGGGAGAGGGGCTAATTCAAATACACTTATTGAGAGACCAGTGTGTGCCGGGTGCTGTCCTCGGTGCTGGAGATATAATAGTGAACAAAATAAGATCCTGACCTCATGGAGTTCATAGTCTAGTGAAGAAGACAAACAGCTTCTCCATCTGGAAATCTGGAATAAACTTCCTCTCCTTTGCCATCTGAACATTTTTCTTCTATCCTTCGAAACTCATGTTGGAAGATTTTGTGGGACAAATCCTCTATCATGCAGTGTTGCCAGACAAGCCATTTCTTATCTCTTCCCTAAATGCTCACACTGTATCTTATTGGTCTCTTGAGTGATTTGTCCCCCTACTAGATTGTGAGCTGCTTGTGATCAGGGATGCTTACATGTATCTTGGTTCCTCCACAATCAAGCCTCACACCCAGCAAAGAAAACATACAATAATGATTATTGATTAAATGCATAAATGTACAAAGGAAAATAAATAATAAAAATATCTTTCTTCTATTCACTTTCTATATGTTAACCTCAAAACAGGCATGAATTATCTGCATGCTTGATGGTAAATGTATTAACAGTCACACTTTGTTGATAATCCTCTATGTGACAGGGGCTTTACTTATATTTATGCTAAGTAAGTTGGTTGTTTCTATTTCCATTTTTTAATCATATAAGGAAAACATTAAATATTTTGCCCAAGGATTCACAGCTAGTTAGTGGATGAGTTAGAGTTTTGGATGATGGTATATTAACTCACATGTTTGCTCTACAATATTATCAGTCTGCATTCCAGCAAGCATGGGAGAATGTCTCAAAATTGTGAATTGTTGCTGTGATAATGAGTACATTCTCTAGGAGGATGTTTTCAACCCTACATATAAATTAAAAACACAGTGGGGTTATGAAAACTCACACTACCCTGCTTTCTCTTCTAGACTGTGCAAGATCTAAAGAATTGACTCAAATTCTTACTTCACTTTCTTTGCTTAATCACTGGGAGTTTCCACTTGAGTTCAGGGTGACTGTTTTTCTTGAACCTATAGATAAAACATCAAGCTCTTCAGCTGATGGAAGAAACTCTTAGGGGCACCTGGCTGGCTCAGTCAGTTAAGAGTCTGCCTTCAACTCAGGTCATGATTCCAGGGTCCTGGGATCAAGCCATGCATGAGGTTCTCTGCTCAGCGAGGAGTCTGTTTCTCGCTCCCCCTTACTCATGCTGTCTCTTTTTTTTTTTTTTTTTAAGGGCATTTATTTTTTTATTTTTTTTGATGTATTTTCATTAACATTTATATCATTATTTATTTAGAGGCCTCACATTTCTATTGTGATTTCCAATTGACCCCTGTAATATTTTTTTTAATTTACTTTTTATTGGTGTTCAATTTACTAACATACAGAATAACCCCCAGTGCCCGTCACCCATTCATTCCCACCCCCCGCCCTCCTCCCCTTCTACCACCCCTAGTTCATTTCCCAGAGTTAGCAGTCTTTACGTTCTGTCTCCCTTTCTGATATTTCCCCCACATTTCTTCCCCCTTCCCTTATATTCCCTTTCACTATTATTTATATTCCAAATAAATAAATAAATAAATAAATAAATAAATAAATAAAATCTTTAAAAATAGAGAAAAAGAAACCTTTAAAAGCCTGTAATCTAATTAAAGATCAAAGGAAGTGACTATTTTTCCCATGACCTTAAACAGACCTCTAAAATGTTTAGGTTTAGAGAAAAAAGACTTTTAAAATGATATCCGCACATTTAAATTTGCAAATAACATGTAGTTGTTTGGGGTTAGGGGTAGGCACAATGGAAGAATTTTGATGTTCTTGAAAGGCATCAGTGTATTGGTTACTTATTCAAGTTAACCTGCTTTTTTATAAGAAAGCTCTCAAAAATTGAGATCAAAAATGATGGGACATATTGAACTCTTCTTTGTTACTTCAATAGTTACTGAATAAACCAGTGTATTGAATAAATTATGATTTAGTTAAGAACATTATTCAGAATTTATATATATCATGTTTACTTCATAATGAAATAAAATTCTAAGCTTTAAGAATAAAGATGGACAATCAAAATAGATATATTGCATGTCTCAATGTATTACATGTGTTTAGAATACATATTTTTAATTTATTTATTGCTCTCAAAACCTACTAGAATGTGTGCTACTTTAATGGAGAGACTTTATCCTATTCATTAGTATACTCCAAGGGTTTGAACAGTATATGACACATACTAGATTCTCAATAAATATTTGTTGAGTAAATAAATGAATGGCTACTTGAATTAAGGAAATTAAGCATGATAGAAATTCATATTGATTGCTATATTTTCTTGCTGAAAATATTGGAGGATTCCATTGAAGGGCATAGAAAATGCAAATAAGAGTGGGAAAGAATAAATATGGTTATGAGGAATGGCATGGTAGTGCACAAATGAAGAATGTACAGATAAAACAATGTAAAAAAAAACTGTTGTAGTTTGGAATTCCTAAAAGAGCATAGGAGAAACTCAAAGAATTTAGAGAAGTCTTCATGTTTTCTGGGACCAGATATCTCCAAGTGACACTGCCTGGAAGTGAGGCCCTTCTAGTGGAAACTCTAGGGTCTATCCAAGGGTTACTAAGTGTCCCACCTCTCCTCCTTCATCCAAAATTAGAGCTGATGGTGCCCCACTCAGCAAATAGGAAGCAAATGCACAAGGGAAGACTGTAGTATTATGAGGAAGATGAAATTCAGGGTGACCATCTGAGAAATAAAAGGGTTATATAAACGATCATTGCATGAAGGGAGCAAAGTCCTAAACATTGTCATTCAGTGCTGAATAAATTTCAAAGATATGGAAAGGGGAGTAGGAGGAGACCAGCCTGCCATTAAAGGAAGATTTCAGGCCAATCATGCATTCTCACATTTAATGAATATTTATTGATAGTCCATGAGCAAATCACTGTTCTAGAAACTGCTGATAAATGGTGAATAAAATAAGATCCCTACTCTCAAAAGACTGCTTTTTTTTAATGGAGAAAGAAGAACCATGAATATGTAAGCAAATAATTGCAGATAGAGATAATGCTGTGAGAATAATGGAGTCTCACTAATTAGAGAGGGCCTAGCTACTTTAGACAGGGAGCTTAAATCAGACCTCTTGGAGAAGAAAATGTTTTAACTGAAACTTGAATAATGAGAAAGCCATGAGAAACTACAAGGCAAGAATATTCTAGGCAGAAGGAAAAGTGAGTGCAATGGCTTTCATACAGGAAATAGCTTGGCTTGTTGAAGAAACAGAAAAGAAGTTAATGTGGCTGGATTACAGTTGAGAGCAAAGAAGGGGTTAGGGAAGGAATGACATGGGATAAATTTTCAGATTAGGAAACAGACAAATTCTGTAGGCCAGATGGACTCAAAGAATGGCTTTCAATTTGATATAAATGCAATGGGAGGTCATTGGGTAGCTTTATGCATACCCTGGTCAGATTTTTTAATTTAAAAACATCACTGGAGAATTTGAAAAGTCTCTTAGAGAAGACAATGTGGGGTTTGAGCAGATGTGCTGTGATGGGAATGGAGTATAAGGCAGAAGGGATGCCCCAGATGTGCAAATAGGGTGAAGACTTGGCTCTAACCCTTCAGGGTGGGGACTGCTACAACTAACAGAAGCACAGTAGACATAAACTTTGTTTGTGTTTATAGCGGTGTGTCAACGTTTGACCCACATTACAAAGAAATGGCAATAATATTGTATTTAGCTAGAACACTCCAGGCCTTCAGAGCTTATCCACTACCTACTTCTGCAAAGAGTCTAAAGGAAATACAAACTTAAGGATGGCAAACTTTCGTGACTACTTAGAGGCTTTGTTGGCAATAACTAGTGTCACAGCCTAAGGGCTTAGACTCAATCACATGAGGAGCCCATGTTATTTAGGTGCCTGAACTGAGCATGAGTTTAAGATCATAGCTGGCTGAAAGGCCTCTACTTCCCCCATCCCATTTAAGCTCACACCTAAGCTTTGGCTCCTGTTATTAAAATCTAATATTTACTGAATGATCAAACTGGGTCATGCACTGTGCTAAGCACATTACATTCGTATTTCATCTAATACTCAGTGAACTTACTAAGCAAGCACACTTATCACAACCATTTTACTGATTAGAAGACTGTGACTTAAAAGAAGTAATTTTCCAAAGTTACGTGACAGAGCTGTAATTAGAAGCCAACTCTGGGGATCCTTGGGTGGCGCAGCGGTTTGGCGCCTGCCTTTGGCCCAGGGCGCGATCCTGGAGACCCGGGATCGAATCCCACGTCGGGCTCCCGGTGCATGGAGCCTGCTTCTCCCTCTGCCTGTGTCTCTGCCTCTCTCTCTCTCTCTGTGACTATCATAAATAAATAAAAATTAAAAAAAAAAAGAAGCCAACTCTGTCTGATTCCTGAATCCACTTTCTTCAGCATTATACACTACTGCCACTCTGTCACCCTCATAGCAAAGAAAGCCAGCAATATGAAAAAGGAAAGAGATACCAACTTATCCCTAGTGTCTGGGATAGAACTGGTAAATATTTAACTTGGCCATGTCACCCACATAGTAGGTGGTGGAGCCAGGATTAGAACTCAGTAATCCACGGATATCACCTAAGAGCATGCTTCAGCCTCTTACCTATGAATAATTTGTTGCTTCTGTCTGAAGGAAGATTCAGCCAAACTCCCCCAGCTTTCTCTCCCCAGCAATCAACTTCTTCATACCACCCCCCAAGATGAAGTGATGTGTTGGATTCCAGAATGTGTGTCCAGCAGAGGAGTCATGAGCTGTAGCCTCTTCTTGTTTGCACGCTGAGAAAGACTGGGTACATAGATGAGGCTAGTTTCCTCTTGTCCTCAGAAAGAAATTCTGGCTTGTTTTCTTCTCCAGACTTTATTATCAGACTGATAAGCAAAAATTTAAGAGAGGGCTTAGGTGAAAAGTAGACAGGACGAAGGCCTCTCGATCTACTTCAAGTGTCTTAGGTCACTTAGGACAAAATCTAGTATAGACAAAAAAGCACCTTTTATGTGGTTTAGCTTAGCTCATGATGGGTCCACTTTGGGATTTGGGACAAAAGTCTCATTTTAAAAAATGGTAACCATTTGCCTGAATCCTTAGAGTCCTATCAGCAAAGGTTGTTGTCACACAAGTTTTAGTTGTCTGGGGACCAAATATATTTTTTTTATTTAGATTAAAATATAGACATAATACTACTTTAGATGTAACTTACATGTTGATTTTGTAATTTTGCAATTACTTACTTGGTTTCTTAAAAATCTTATTAAAGGACCCTAATTTGATAGAAACTTTTGAGCCTGTGAGGACTTATCTGTTCATCTAGGCAGCAAAACAACATAGTCAGGGCTGTGTTGCAATATCAACTCAAGGGGTTGTAAAATGAAAACAGTACAGGGACCTTTGTATGGCCACCTTGAGCACTGGGATTTTTGAGACCTGTGCTCTAGCGGTGGTTATTTCCTCTGAGATAGGAAGAATTTGTGGCCTTTATGGCAGTGAGACCACAAAATGAAGGCTAATTGAACAGCTAGGCTTCAATTAAGATGTTTAACTCAGTCAACGATGATGCACTGATTCCTAGGCCATGTAGTAGAGTTAAATGAACACCAGTCAGCAGCTCAATTATTCAACATATATTTATGAACTGTTTATTGTTACTGCATGCTGGGCAAATGGTTGAACAAAACATCATCCTTGCCCGCAGAGTTCCTACATTCTAATGCATAATTACATATTTATCCTTCTTGGAAACATTTAGTTGCCATGAGTGGCAGTTTGGTATAGTAGAAAATCTAGACTGGTTGGGACTGAAAACATCAGCATCTACTCCCAGTTTTGCCATTAGCCAGCTCTATGACCACAGGTAAACAACTTGAGTTCTTCATGACTCAATTCTTCTGTAAAAGGAAGGTGGAAGGATTGGTTAGGCATCTGAATCTAAAAATCTAAAAGGCAAACACATTTTCTGAGGCTATTTTAGTTTGGTATTTTCCAAAATTTCTGGAATAACTTGTGTGTTTAATAAATATTAAATAAAAATAAAATCATTTTAATCCTCTTCTTCCTTTGCTCATAAATCCAGAGAATCTTTAAAGAACCCAAAACTTTTATGTATCACGCTAAGGAAAAAAAAATCAAAACAAACTCTGAGAATAAGCATTAGATAAAAAGAACTTCCCTTAATCCTAAACTCTCTGAAATCCAAAACATGCAGGATGTGGCTTAAGGGTAATGTGCAATACAAAAATGTGATCTCAAGATTAAAAAAATAATAAATGTGTGTTTGTTATCTGCCCTTCTAAAATAGTTTTATTCTAAACTATGATAATTATGCCAAAATAAAGTAGCATTTACCTTTAAGATAAAACACCTACTTGTCTACTTATATTGATGTCAATTTAAAATATAAAGTCATCCAAATCCTTTCTGCCTGCATGACTTATTTAAGCATTTTTAAAGTCTATCAAAATAGTAAATGTTTTTGACAGACATAGCCATGCAAGTACTTATTGCTATATCTTATTAATTAATGAAGATTAGAGCATAACACACACCATCTAGTTCAGATTATACATTTCGATTATGAGAAACATTAATTTGGATGTGGATCATTCAAATCTGAAGCGCCAAATTTGTGTATTTTTCATAAAATATATACTTATTAACATCAACAGAAAAATAGATTGAGAGATGAACATTTTCAATTTTCTTGAAAAAGAAAATTAAGCTTTTGCTTAAGGGTTTTCATAAGAGTTATCTCATTTGCATCTCACCACAATCCTGTAAGGCAATTTTGTCATCTGTACAGTGAGGACAAGAATAACAGTTAAGATACATAACGCTTTCACAGTGAGCTTGGTTTTTCCTTGCCAGGACCCTGATCATTCTTGAATGTTTCCCAGGGACTTCAAGATCTCAGAAACAAGCAAAAGTTGATCTAGTGTATCTCTCTACAAAGGAGAGCAAGGGTTTTCATTACTTTGAAACAAAGTTGAGGGATTTTTAAAATGGGAATTCCACAAGAATGTCTTTTAAAACCCATTATCCACTTGGGGATTCTTATCTGAGAGTGTGATTTTAAGATGATCATGAACAAGAATTTAGTTTTTATAAGGAATTTATTTACCTTTTAAAGTAAATTATCTTATATTTTTTCATTTTGCACACAGTATAGCCTAATGGTGCATACACGAAATAAATTGCCATAGAGGTAATTCTTTTTTTTTTTTTTTAAGTAGTCTCCATGTGGAGCCCAACACAAGGCCTGAACCCATGACCCTGAGCTGAGATCAAGAGTCAGATGTTTATCTTGCAAGAAGTTACTATGGCCGAGTTCAAAAAGGGTGTTGCCTGTGTTCTTCTCTAGGATTTTGATGGAATCTTGTCTCACATTTAGATCTTTCATCCATTTTGAGTTTATCTTTGTGTATGGTGAAAGAGAGTGGTCTAGTTTCATTCTTCTGCATGTGGATGTCCAATTTTCCCAGCACCATTTATTGAAGAGACTGTCTTTCTTCCAATGGGTAGTCTTTCCTCCTTTATCGAATATTATTTGCCCATAAAGTTCAGGGTCCACTTCTGGATTCTCTATTCTGTTCCACTGATCTGTGTGTCTGTTTTTGTGCCAGTACCACACTGTCTTGATGACCACAGCTTTGTAGTCCAACCTGAAATCAGGCATTGTGATGCCCCCAGATATGGTTTTCTTTTTTAAAATTCCCCTGGCTATTCGGGGTCTTTTCTGATTCCACACAAATCTTAAAATAATTTGTTCTAACTCTCTGAAGAAAGTCCATGGTATTTTGATAGGGATTGCATTAAACGTGTATATTGCCCTGGGTAACATTGACATTTTCACAATATTAATTCTGCCAATCCACGAGCATGGAATATTTTTCCATCTCTTTGTGTCTTCCTCAATTTCTTTCAGAAGTGTTCTATAGTTTTGAGGGTATAGATCCTTTACCTCTTTGGTTAGGTTTATTCCTAGGTATCTTATGCTTTTGGGTGCAATTGTCAATGGGATTGACTCCTTAATTTCTCTTTCTTCAGTCTCATTGTTAGTGTATAGAAATGCCACTGACTTCTGGGCATTGATTTTGTATCCTGCCACGCTACCGAATTGCTGTATGAGTTCTAGCAATCTTGGTGTGGAGGCTTTTGGGTTTTCTATGTAGAGTATCATGTCATCAGCGAAGAGGGAGAGTTTGACTTCTTCTTTGCCAATTTGAATGCCTTTAATGTCTTTTTTGTTGTCTGATTGCTGAGGCTAGGACTTCCAGTACTATGTTGAACAGCAGTGGTGAGAGTGGACATCCCTGTCTTGTTCCTGATCTTAGGGGAAAGGCTCCCAGTGCTTCCCCATTGAGAATGATATTTGCTGTGGGCTTTTCATAGATGGCTTTTAAGATGTCAAGGAATGTTCCCTCTATCCCTACACTCTGAAGAGTTTTGATCAGGAATGGATGCTGTATTTTGTCAAATGCTTTCTCTGCATCCAATGAGAGGATCTTCTTGCAAGATACATCCACGAAGGCAAAAGAAACAAAAGCAAAAATGAACTATTGGGACTTCATCAAGATAAGAAGCTTTTGCACAGCAAAGGATACAGTCAACAAAACTCAAAGACAACCTACAGAATGGGAGAAGATATTTGCAAATGACATATCAGATAAAGGGCTAGTTTCCAAGATCTATAAAGAACTTATTAAACTCAACACCAAAGAAACAAACAATCCAATCATGAAATGGGCAAGAGACATGAACAGAAATCTCACAGAGGAAGATATAGACATGGCCAACATGCATATGAGAAAATGCTCTGCATCACTTGCCATCAGGGAAATACAAATCAAAACCACAATGAGATACCACCTCACACCAGTGAGAATGGGGAAAATTAACAAGGCAGGAAACAACAAATGTTGGAGAGGATGCGGAGAAAAGGGAACCCTCTTACACTGTTGGTGGGAATGTGAACTGGTGCAGCCACTCTGGAAAACTGTGTGGAGGTTCCTCAAACAGTTAAAAATAGACCTGCCCTACGACCCAGCAATTGCACTGTTGGGGATTTACCCCAAAGATACAAATGCAATGAAACGCCGGGACACCTGCACCCCGATGTTTATAGCAGCAATGGCCACGATAGCCAAACTGTGGAAGGAGCCTCGGTGTCCGTCGAAAGATGAATGGATAAAGAAGATGTGGTTTATGTATACAATGGAATATTACTCAGCTATTAGAAATGACAAATACCCACCATTTGCTTCAACGTGGATGGAACTGGAGGGTATTATGCCGAGTGAAGTAAGTCAGTCGGAGAAGGACAAACATTATATGTTCTCATTCATTTGGGGAATATAAATAATAGTGAAAGGGAATATAAGGGAAGGGAGAAGAAATGGGTGGGAAATATCAGAAAGGGAGACAGAACGTAAAGACTGCTAACTCTGGGAAACGAACTAGGGGTGGTAGAAGGGGAGGAGGGCGGGGGGTGGGAGTGAATGGGTGACGGGCACTGGGGGTTATTCTGTATGTTAGTAAATTGAACACCAATAAAAAATAAATTAAAAAAAAAAGAGTCAGATGTTTAATGAACTGAGTCATCTAGGCACCCTGCCACAGTGACAATTCTGAGGATGAGGAATAGAGCAATGTTCAATATGACCTGGCTTACCTAGAGTAATTTGCTAGTGAAGGCTTGAAGGCGTGGGGTGGGAGGGACTGTGATTTTTTCAATTTCTTAAAATTCCCACTAGATCACATCTTTTTATGCATACAAGTGGCCCAGTACAAGAGACAATGTTTTCTTCACCGTGTATGATGCAAGAAAAATATGCTAAGCATTTTTGAAGACATTCTTTGCTGTTCTAGATAATGAATTATCATTTTCTCCAGTAAATGCTTACTGAAGACACTGATATGATGATGAGGAGGAGGATGTGCTACTTCTGACCAATAAGCAAATGTACTCTAATTATCTACAATGGACAGAACAGTATGATAAGCACAAAAAAAGGTGCGAAGAAACATGTCTATCATTTGCACCAAGTAGTTCACAATTCATCTGGAAGAAAATGTTCACTCAAATAAAGAGTGAATAATTCAAGACAGCACATAGGCAGCACAATATACTAGATAAGCAGTTTAAGTCTTTGGAAGAAGTATCATAACAATGTAGGCTGGAATGATCAAGATAGTCTCATTGGAAGAGAGGAATTTAATGGGTTTTAATGAATTTGTGAATTTGAGACAAGCACAAGTGTCCACATACAAAATATCAACAGATGTGAATCTGCTAATTTTCTCTAACACTTAGGAAACATATACAGTTAATGTGTTAAACAATTAAAATAAATTGGTGACAATAAAGTTTAAAGATGTAAAAAATCATAGGAAAAAATATTTCCTACCTATAATTTTGGCTTTTTTCCCCTTTTGACAGGTACTGATAAAACTAACCTTTTCATTTCAGCTTGCTAATTTAGAAAAATAAGGTAATTCTTATTATTCACCTCAAAAGAGATCACCTAACAAATTACTAAATAATACATTTTAAAATAGTACTATTTTCTCATATGCATGTTGGCCATGTCTATGTCTTCCTCTGTGAGATTTCTGTTCATGTTTTTTGCCCATTTCATGATTGGATTGTTTGTTTCTTTGGTGTTGAGTTTAATAAGTTCTTTATAGATCTTGGAAACTAGCTTGCCATCAGGGAAATACAAATCAAAACCACAATGAGATACCACCTCACACCAGTGAGAATGGGGAAAATTAACAAGGCAGGAAACAACAAATGTTGGAGAGGATGCGGAGAAAAGGGAACCCTCTTACACTGTTGGTGGGAATGTGAACTGGTGCAGCCACTCTGGAAAACTGTGTGGAGGTTCCTCAAACAGTTAAAAATAGACCTGCCCTACGACCCAGCAATTGCACTGTTGGGGATTTACCCCAAAGATACAAATGCAATGAAACGCCGGGACACCTGCACCCCGATGTTTATAGCAGCAATGGCCACAATAGCCAAACTGTGGAAGGAGCCTCGGTGTCCGTCGAAAGATGAATGGATAAAGAAGATGTGGTTTATGTATACAATGGAATATTACTCAGCTATTAGAAATGACAAATACCCACCATTTGCTTCAACATGGATGGAACTGGAGGGTATTATGCTTAGTGAAGTAAGTCAGTCGGTGAAGGACAAACATTATATGTTCTCATTCATTTGGGGAATATAAATAATAGTGAAAGGGAATATAAGGGAAGGGAGAAGAAAAGTGTGGGAAATATCAGAAAGGGAGACAGAACGTAAAGACTGCTAACTCTGGGAAACGAACTAGGGGTGGTGGAAGGGGAGAAGGGCGGGGGGTGGGAGTGAATGGGTGACGGGTACGGGGGGTTATTCTGTATGTTAGTAAATTGAACACCAATAAAAAATAAATTAAAAAAAATAAAAATAAAATAGTACTATTAAGTTATTTGTACACCTACAAATTATAAGAAAGAAAAATTAACCCATATGTCCATCAATAGATGAATAGGTAAAGGAGATGTGGTACACACATACACACACACGCACACAGGAATATTAGTCATAAAAAAGAATGAAATCTTGCTAGTTGTAACAACATGAATAGACCTGGAGGGTATAATGATAAGTGAAATAAGTCAGTCAGAGAAAGATTTCATTCATATGTGTAATTTAAGAAACAAAACAAATAAGCAAATATAAAAAAAAAATAAACAAAAACCAGATCCCAAAATACAGAGAAAAAACTGGTAGTTGCCAGAAAGGTGTGTTGGGAGATGAGTGAAATAGATAAAGGAGATTAAGAGTACATTTATCTTGATGAACACTGAAAAATGTACAGAATTGCTGAATCACTATGTTGAAAACATGAAAACTAATATAACACTGCAATTTAAAATATACATTGAAAATTAAATTTAAAAATGAAGTAAACAATTTCATTTACAATTGCATCAAAGGAATAAAATATCTAAGAATAATATTAACTAAGGAGATGAAAGATCTGAAGACTATAAACAACACGACATCAATGAAAAAATATCAAGACACAAATTGAAAGATATTCATAGTCATGGTTTGTAAGAATTAGCATCGAGGGCAGCCCTGGTGGCCCAGCGGTTTTGCGCTGCCTTCGGCCTGGGGTGTGATCCTGGAGACCCGGGATATCGAGTCCACGTCGGGCCCCCTGCATGGAGCCTGCTTCTCTCTCCCTCCCTCTGCCTGTCTCTGCCTCTCTCTCTCTCTCATGAATAAATAAATAAAAGCTTAAAAAATTTTTTTTGAAAGAATTAGCATCATTGAATTTTCCATAGTACTTAAAGCAGTCTACAGATTTATTTCAATCCTTATCAAAATTTCTATGGCATTTTTCACAGAAATAGAAGAAAAGATCCTAAAATTTTTATGGAACCACAAAAGACCTCAAATAACCAAAGCGATCTTGAGAAACAAGAATAAAGTTGGTGGCATCACAAGCTATAATACAAAACTATAATACTTAAAACAGTATGGCTTTGACATAAAAATAGACACAGAGACCAATGGTACAGAATAAAGAGCTCAGAAATAAAACCATGCATATATGGTCAGTTAATTTATGACATAGGAGGCAAGAATATACAATGGAGAAAGAACGACTGTTCTTCAACAAATGGTGTTGAGAAAACTGGACAGCCACATGTAAAAGAAACTGAACCACTTTCTTATACCATACACATGCATACCTGCAACTCAAAATGGATTAAACGCTTGATGTAAGACCTGAGACCATAAAACTCCTAGAAGGAAAGGTAGGGGTAAACTCTTTGACATAGGTCTTGGCAATGATTATTTGGATTTGACTCAAAAGCAAAGGCAGCAAAAGCAGAAATAAACAAATGGGACAATATCAAGGTAAAAAGTTTCTGTACAACAGAGGAAAATACCAACAATATGAAAGGCAATCTATGGAATGCGAGAAAAAAGTTGCAAACCATATATCTGATAAGGGGTTAATTTCAAAACACATAAAAACTCATATACCTCAGTAATGATAACAAAAACAACAACAAAAAGCTCCTCAAAAACATCCAGTTAAAAAATGAGCAGAGGAACTGAAAAGCTATTTTCCAAAGAAGCCATACAAGTGACCACCAGCTACTTGAAAAGATGCTCAGCACCAATCATCAGAAAAATACAAATCAAAACCACAATGAGATAACACCTTATACCTGTTACAATGGCTAGTATCAACAGGACAAGAGATAACGAGTATTGGTGAACGTGTGGAGAAAAGAGAATCCTTGTGGACTGTTGGTATGAATCTAAACTGGTTCAGTCACTATGGAAAACTGTATGGATTTTCCTTAGAAAATTAAATATATAATTAGGATATGATCTAGCAATTCCACTTCTGGGCATTATCTGAAGGAAACAAAATTTCTATCTGAAAAGACATTTGCATTCTAATGTTCCTTCCAGCATTATGTACAATAGTCAAGATGTTGAAACAGCCTAAGTGTCCACTGACAGATGAATGAATACAGAAAATGTGATATATATATGAGTATAAATATATGTTTATATATATATATAATAGACACACAGATTGAAATATTATTCAGTCACAAAAGAGAAGGAAATGTTGCCATTTGTAACAGCATGGATAGACCTTGAGGGCACTATGCTAACTGAAATATGGCAGACAGAGAAAGGCTACTACTGTCTGATCTCACTTATACATATAATCTAAAAAAAACCCCAAACTTATAAAAACAGAACAGATTGGTGGTTGCCAGAAGCAGCGGACTGGCAGTGGACAAAATGGGTGAAGGTGATCCAAAGGTACAAATTTCCAGCTATGAATAAGTTCTGGGGATGTAGTGTACAGAATGATGGCTATAAGTTAAAATTATGTATCCCTTCTTTAGGAAACAGTAATTCCAGTGTAAACATTACCCTAATAATAATAATTCTCAAAATAGTGGAGAGCCTAGAATTGTACTTAGCAGCATTATACAAAGATAAAAAAAAGTTGGATGAGTAATGCTTTAAATAAGAACTCTTTAACTGAGTGACTTTAGAAAATACAGTTAAGATTTTTTTTTTTTTTAAAAATCAAGGGACGCCTAGGTGGCTCAGCAGTTTGGCGTCTGCCTTTAGCTCAGGGCGTAATCCTACAGTCCCAGGATTGAGTCCCATATCGGGCTCCCTGCATGGAGCCTATTCTTCCTCTGCCTATGTCTTTGCCTCTCTCTGTATGTCTTTCATGAATAAATAAATAAAATCTTTTTAAAAAATCAGAAAGTCAGTTTTCTAAAAGTAATCGGAAATATCAACACCTGTATCATCAAAATTAGGTTGAAGGACCAGAAATAGTATAAAGTAAGGTAGGCAAATAATGCCCCACGCCCCCAATGATGTCCACATCTGAATCTCTAGAATCTGTGAATATACCACCACATGGCAAAGTGACTCTGAGTTTGTGATTAAAGCCAAGGACCCAGAGATGGAGAGATTATCCTGGATTGTCTGGGTCAGCCCAGTATAATCACAAGGGCCGTTAGAAGCTGCCATCAGGGAGGTAGATGCAACCGCTAAAGAATGTTCAGAAAGAGAACATTACTGCTTTGACTAAGGAGGAAAGGGGCCCTGAGCCAAGGAACGTGGGCAACCAGTGGAGCGTAAGGAAAGAAAAGTGATTTCCTCCATCAGTCTGAAGACAGGAACAGCCCTCCTCACTTTGCTCCCAGCCTGAGACTCATGTCAGATTTCTGACCTACACAGTTGTTAGATAATAAATGGTGTTGTTTTAAGCTTACAACTTTGTGGTAATTTGTTATAAGCAGCATAGAAAACAATACAACAAGTAATTTAGATCGCTTACTTTACTTTCATATTAGAAGGGATTATTCAAGTATTATTTACAACCAGGGATTACTTAGAAGAATCAAATTCACAAATAATTATTCAGAGGCTTAGTGCAAAAGTGCTGAGCCAATTACAGAATTACAACAGTTAATGAATTAAGTAAATGGCTCTAGTCATTGAGATACAGAAATGTCTCACTGCTAATATGTAAGTGTATCTAAAACTGAAAAGCAAAATGAGAAAAACGAGTAAGTTATTTCATGCAGTAATGTGAGGGTATCAGACAAAGAACTTTTACCCATCTTTTCCAAGTTCTTAAAAACTATTCTCAGAAAAGGACATGCATTAAATGACACTGAAGGATGAAGGGTATTTTATTTAAAAAGGAATTAAGCTGGTACATTTGTTTCCTTTTGCTGTTGTGGAAACTACCATGGATTTTGTGGCTTAAAGAAAAAAGTTTATTCTCCCTCAGTTCTGGCATCTGGAAATCCCAAATCAAGTTGTTGGCAGGGCTATACTTCCTCTGTGGGCTTTAGGGGAAGAATCCATTCCAAGCCTCTGCCAGCTTCTTGTAGTTGCATTCCTTGGCTTATGGCTGCATCCCTAGGACCTCTGCCTCCATCTTCACATGGTCTTCTTTGTGTGTGTCTGATATCCCTTTGTCTAACACTTGAGATGGGATTTAGGACTTACCAGGATAATTCAGGGCAACCTTCTCATTTCAAGACCCTAATATAATTATGTCTATAAAACCCTTACAATATGAGGTGATACTCATGAGCTCCAGGGCTTTGGACCTAATATCATTGGGGGCCACCATTCAGCCCACACTGCAATTGATTTCTGGAATGGGGATAATAACCTACCTTTTTTTTAAATTTTTTTTGGTCTGGATACCATACTCAGTTGTATTTAGCTTATAAAATGTGGCTCCAGACCTACTGACACAGAAACTGCATTTTAGCAAGATCCTAAAGTGATGTATTTAATTTGAGAAACACTGCTCAAGAAATATTTGAAGGTAACATTGTCATAATTTGATGAGCGGTTGGATGGGGCAACAGGACAGAAGGCTCTGTTCCTGCTCTATGTGAAATGTGACGGGGGCTGGTCTGTGAACTGACCACCAAGATTAGTAATAATTTATTAGTTCAGTATAATTGGCATGAGATTTTTACATCCTTATTCTGAATATTTGTGTCTCTTCCTCTATCACAGCAAGCCCAAGTAGGGACTAGTCTGGAGAAGCCATTGAATTTTTGGCTGAAAATTGGCACAATCTGATTGGACACTCAGTGAAAATTCTTTTAGTTATAAAATTTGGAGCTTCAAACACACTGTGGCCTCACACGAGGCATCAGCTGTTACAACACAGATAACAGCATAATAAACTTAGCAACCCTCCAGGGTTTGTGTTGTGCTGGACACTCTCCCCTAAAGAGCTTTATGGTCCAGAGTAATTAATCCTCACAACCACCCAAGAGGTAGGGAGGCACTTTGCAGATGAGGGGACCACAGCGTTGCTTGCATACCTGGCCCATGTCACTTCTTCCTCAGTATTCTCTGGCTCCTGCAACACTGTCCAGCACCTTTAATCACAAGCAAGTCTTAGAAATAGGCACTGGCTCATCCATTTGGTAAATATTTATTGAAGGCTACATAATGTGAACAAACTGGGAATACACACCCCCTTTGAGAAAAAGCAAAGGCAAAACAAAGCCAAAAGCCAAAAAACTGAGCATTCTGCTCCTTAGATACAGTCAGCAAACAGTAACTCTCCAATCTAAAATGACTGAAGGAGCTTTACCTTTGTGCTTTTCCTGTGAATCTAACCTGTGAACTTACCACTTCCATTTACTTTGTAACGTGCCACTGATTTGGGATGTTCTCTACCAACTTCCATTTCTTACTCTATTCTGTGCTGAAAATTAATTCTTGCTTTCATCGAGAAGGTTGACATGGAGTTGTCTTGTGTATTATTGTAGCAGGAATGTCAGTGGTAGGGAAGAACAAATGTTATTTCCCCTCTACACAGGAAGCTTTTCCCGTTGTTAGAATAAGCATGTTCTAGTAGACGTTTAGCCTGCTAGAAATCTAGTATGGATTTTCTCTACAGGGTAGGTTCCACTATTTCCTTGTATTTGAAATTCCATATTCATGAAAATAGCTTCAATAATCAAGTAGTCATTCCTGTTGTGCGAGACTCAGAATGAATGTACAAAATACTGAAAAAAAAAATCCCCAAACATACCTTTAGTCAACAATGTCATATATTTATTTAACCTTAATGGAGCTGTGAGCAGTAACAAAATTGTCCCATTTATGTTTTGCCTCTTTTCTTCCCCTCCTGATGTCATGAAAGTACTTGCCTTACACTGTGGAACATAGTAGGTTCAGTCCATGATATTTCTCTCCACACTAATAGAATGGTTGATATTGAAAAGTAACAGTGAAGTGCGAAGCTGGAGAGGGCAAGATGACGGTCAAGGGGAAGATGGTGATCTCTTGGGCTTGTGGTTCCCAAATAAGTAAGTGTTGACTTTAACTATCAATATTAAATGTATTTTTAGGTTCAAAACCATTAATGTATTTGTCTTCGCTACAACACTCAAAATAAAATGAAAAAAAAAAAGATAGTACTTCATGAAATAAGGGTTTACGAGCTTGTAAATTGTGCCTTTTATTATCTGAAATGTTTGACCCAGTTTTGGTTACTACATTCAATAAATACTGCAAAATCTGTTTTGCATTATCACATGCTAATTGAATAAAATAAAATACTTAAAATATATGGTCAAGAAAATATAATTACTATAAACTGGCCAAAGTTAAAATGTAATATTCTCTTCCAGTTATGAATATTTCACATTTAAACTTTTATTTTGAAGACATGTACTTAGAAGATTAAAAGGCAAAACAAGTCAAAAGTAAAAGAGAACATCTTGTGTGGTTTTTTTTGTTTTTTGTTTTTTGTTTTTAAGAATTAGAATTCTTGGGCAGAGCGGGTGGCTCAGCGGTTTAGTGCCGCCTTCAGCCAGGGCCTGATCCGGGAGAGCCGGGATTGAGTCCCAAGTCGGCTCCCTGCATGGAGTCTGCTTCTCCCTCTGCCTGTGTCTCTGCCTCTCTCTCTCTCTCTCTCTGTGTCTCTCATGAATAAATAAATAGAATCTTTAAAAAAAATTTTTTTAAAAGAATTAGAATTCTTTTTAACTCTTTCTAAATGGTAATAATATGTCAAATTTCTTAAAACAGTTGAGACATAGGGGCACCTGGGTGGCTCAGTGGTTGAGCGTCTGCCTTTGGCTCAGGGTGTGATCCCAGGGTCCTGGGATCGAGTCCCGCATCAGGTTCCTCACGGGGAGCTGGCTTCTCCCTCTTCCTGTCTCTGCCTCTCTCTCTCTGTCTCTCTTATGAATAAATAAAGAAATAAATAAGTAAATAAATAAATAAATAAATAAATAAATAAATAAATAAAAAACTTGAGACATACCATCTTCTTGTTAGAATGTAATATAAAGTGGTGATTTTTATTTTTTAAAGGATTTTATTTGTTCATGAGAGACACACAGAGAGAGGCAAAGACACAGGCAGAGAGAGAAGCAGGCTCCATGCAGGGAGCCCGATGTAGGACTCGATCCTGGGACTCAAGGATCATGCCCTGGGCCGAAGGCAGGCACTCAACCGCGAGCCACCCAGGCATCCCTAAACTCGTGACTTTTATAGTGGAATCTGTTTGATAAAAACAATTTACTTAATCTCGCAACAGATATTTCTATAATAGAAAAAATTCTGTAAGTAGGACTTCAACTTTTGTGATAACAAACATTATTGCTCTAGAAATGAATTAAAAATCATCTACTTAACAGTTAAGTAGTCAAGATTAAAATAAACAATCTTAAATCCTTACATTTTAAGTTAAAGCCAAAATAAGGAAAAAGCAGAAATTTACATTTACTTTAAATGTAGTATTTTTGAAAATCGTATACAATTTTTTTAAAATAAAATTTATTTTTTATTGGTGTTCAATTTACCAACATACAGAATAACACCCATTTTTTTGTGATCAGCAGCCACATTCTTTATTGCTTTTCTTTCTGCATTGAATTTTATTTTGGTGAATATGTACATGCCTTGCTTTAATTTACCAATGAGCTTTTAAGTTATTTTAGTCAACAAATCTACATGTACCTTTTCAACAAATCTACATGTACTCCTAATGCCTATGGTTTCCAATGTGATGTAACAGGAAATAGTAAAGCAAGACATAATTTAGAACTTAGAATTCCCACGGGGTATACGTATTGCCTCTGAGAACTGGCACCAGATTGCACATCATAGACCACAATATGACACAATAACTCCCTGGAGTTATGCAGCGCATAGTACCCTGCATTGCTGTATATGACAGCCCCTAAATAATGGACATTTGGCTGGCCAACTCTAAGGGGGACTTAAAAGTCGGTGAGCAATAACCAACAAACATTTTGGAGCATCAAAGGAGTAGAAATTCATTCATATTGTGCTCATTGTTCTGACACAGAAAAACAAATCTGACACTTTTTCTGTGGAAGCCTTATTTGGAAAGAGATCCTTGCCATGGCCTAGATTTCTCATGAATGGGCATAGTACAGTTCTGACATGCAAAATTGTTTGGAACACTATTAACAAGTACCAGTTCCTGCTGATTCCAGGATTTGTGTTCTCTTTTTTACTCAATAGTAACTAATTCAGGAATGATGAGAAATGAAGTATTGTCCTTTTAAACAGTTAACAAGAAGGAACAGAAAATTATTTGAGAATTATTAAAACGTTATGTCCTCAATGGACAGTATCAGTGTTACACATACGGAAGAGTAATGACATAGTTGTTATTATGAAAATATCTATACTACAAATGCAGATAAATACCATATTCTAATAGTTGTCAAAGGGGATCCCTGGGTGGCTCAGCGGTTTGGCGCCTGCCTTTGGCCGAGGGCGCAATCCTGGAGACCCGGGATCGAATCCCACGTCGGGCTCCCGGTGCATGGAGCCTGCTTCTCCCTCTGCCTATGTCTCTGCCTCTCTCTCTCTCTCTCTCTCTCTCTGTGTCTATCATAAATAAATAAATCTTTAAAAAAATAGTTATCAAAGTTTATTGTATAGAAATATCATTTGGGAAAGCCACTTAAAATCCAGTTTCTGGGCCACATTCCCAGATATTCTGATTTAGAGGCATGGGAATGTACTGAAAATTTGCATGTTGATGAGCACTCCTAGATTCCTAACGCCAGCAATCTTGCTCTCCTATTGTGTAAAACACTGGCATAAATTCAATATAGTGGTGGCTCGCAGCCCTGGCATGTCTAAGTTTCAGAAAAATACAGATGATTCTCCATATATTTACTACACAGGTGAAGTCCAGGCATGCTCAGATTTTTACAATTCTACAGGTGATTCTAATTTGCAGTTCAGCCAAGAAACACTGGTAAACAGAATTACCTTCCATTTGCTGTTTATTATTAAATGCTTTTAATAATTGACCTTCTTTCAGCATTTAGAAAGAATGCAACAAACATATATTATATGTAATAAATTATATATAACATCCATTTCCATTAAAGTGTTTTACAAACATTTCATTATCTTGACCCCCTTTCCCAACCCATCCTTTCCCATTTTTCTCTAATAAATGCCCATACCACCTACCCAGTTGAAGAAAAACTGCCTAGGTAGTACTTATAAGCATGGACTGGGAGTGAACAGTCTTTGATTAAAGCCTCATTTCTACTATTTCCTATCCATGTATTCCCCAGCATTTCTAAAAAAGTAAACACCTAATTATTGTGATAATTAAATGAGATGACTCATGTAACACATTTAATGCAATTCCTTGGACGTGAAAAGCCTTTTTAGTAAGTTAGCCATTGTCATCATTCTTAACTCTTTGCTCTTCCCACAGATCATCATTGTTTTCTTTTCTTTTTTTTTAATTACACACCCAGAAGGGGGGAGAGAGAGAGAGAGAGTAGGGGAGAGGCAGAGGGAGAAAGAGAGAGAATCTTAAGCAGGCTACACGCACAGTGTGGAGCCGAAAGCAGGGCTGTATCTCATGACCCTGAGATCATGACCTGAGACAAAATGAAGAGTCAGTCATTCAACCCACTAAGCCACCCAGGACAGTCAGTATTTTCTGACTCTACTACCTGTTAATTGGCTGAAGTTATTGTTCACTTGTATCCATTTTTGTTTCCACTACTTTAGTCCAGCCAACATCACCTCTTACCTGTACAAATATTTCTGTCTGAAACACATTTCTATTTCTCCTCATCTTCTTTACCTTTCTCTGGAAGGTTATCTTGCCCTTAGACTAGGCTTGGTCACTTTCCTTATGACTTGTCTACTTTATAATACATATCATATTTTATTATGATTATTTGTTTAAATGCTTTTCATCCTATAATGTGGAGGTCTGGATAGTTCTCACAAACATTATTTGACAACTAAGAATACTATAACATTTTTAAAAATTTGGTATTTTACAAAAATAAAATAAGTATATTCTGGAATAGCTGGATGACTATGCATTTTAGCATCTGTATTTTTAATTTTTATTATAAAATTCACATAACAAAAAATTTGCCACCTTAACAATTTTTAAGTGTGCATTTCAGGGGTATTATGTTTATTCATATTGTTGTAAGCTTTCACTACCACCCATCTCCAGAACTCTTTCAATCTTGCAAAACGGAAACTTTATATACATTAAACAACAACTTCCCATTCACTCCCTCCTTCAGCCTCTGATAACTTTTTCTATGTCTCTATGATTTTCACTTTTCCAGCTAACTCATATAAGAGGAACGGTACAGCATTTGTATTTTTGTGGCTTATTTCATGTAATGTCTGCAGGGTACATTCATGTTGTAGCATATTTCAGAATCTCCTTCCTTTATAAGAATAATAATATTCCATTATATTTACATACAGTGTTTTGCTTATTCATTCATCCATCAATGGACACTTCTGTTCTTCCATGTTTTAGCTATCATGAAAAATGCTGCATTGAACATGGGTGTACAAATATCTCCTTAAGATCCTGCCTTCAGTTCTTTTGTGTATATATTCAGAAGTGGAATTGCTGGATCAATAGTCATTCTATTTTTAATTTTCTTAAAGAACTGTTATTGTCTACACATTTCTTTGTGATGTTATTGTAAATGGAACTGTTTTCTTAACTTCCTTTTTGGATTGTGCATTGTTAGTACATAGAAGTGTAATTAATTTTTGTGTGTTGACTTTGTATCCTGATATTAGTTCTCAGAGATTTTTGTGGAATCTTCAGGGTTTCTATGTATAAATTCATTATTGTCTGTATCATTTAATTTGCATTGACAGTGCACAAGGGTTCCAATTTCTCTACACCTTGTCAACATGTTATTTTCTATTTTTGTTTGCTTTTTATAGTAGCCTTCTAATGGGTGTGAGGCTGTATCTCACTGCAGTTTTGATTTGCATTTCCCTACTGATTAGTGATGCTAAGTACTTTCATGTCCTTATTGGCCATTTCTACATCTTCTCTGGGGAAATGTCTATTCGAGTCCTTTGGTGATTTCTGAATCTGGTTGTTGGTTTATTTGGTGTTGAGTTTTACGAATTCTGTATATATTCTGGACCTTAACCCCTTACCAGATAAGTGATTTGCAAATATTTTTCCCATTCTGTAGCTTGCCTTTTCATCCTGTTGGTAGTATCTTTTGATGAACAAAATTTTTAAAAATTTTTGTGAAGTCCAATTTATCTATTTTTTCTTTTGTTGCCTATGCCTTTAGAGTTATAGCCAATAAAAATCACTGACAAATTTAATGTCATGAAGATTTTGTCCTATGCTTTCTTCTGAGAGTTTTATAGTCTCAGCTCCAACATTTAGGTCTTTAATCCATTCTGAGTTCATTTTTGTAGATAGTGGTACATAAGGGTCCAGTTTCATTCTTTTGCATGAAGATCCACTTTAATCAGTGCCATTTGTTGAAAAAAATTTCCCCATTGAATAGTTTTATAATCCTCGTTAAAAACCATTTGACCATATATGTGAGGGTTTATTTTTGGGCTCCTTATTCTATTGCATTTGTCTATACGTCTGTCTTTGTGTCACACTATCTTTTTTTTAATTTTTTTTTTAATTTTAAGTAGGCTCCACACCCAATGTGGGTCTTAAACTCACAACCGCAAGATCAAGAGTCACATGTTCTACCCAGTGAGCCAGCCAGGTACCCCTGTACTGCACTGTTTCTGTTACTATAACTTTGTAGTAAGTTTGGAAATCAGGAAGTTCCAACTTTGTTCCTTTTCTAGACCTTTTTTGCTACTCGACAATACATGAGAATTTTATTTTTATTTTTATTTAAAGATTTTATTTATTTATCCATGAGAGACAGACAGAGAGAGAGAGAGAGAGAGAGAGAGAGGCAGAGACATAGGCAGAGGGAGAAGCAGGCTCCATGCAGGGAGCCCAACGTGGGACTCGATCCCAGGTCTTCAGGATCAGGCCCTGGGCTGAAGGCAGCACTAAACCGCTGAGCCACCAGGGTTGTCCTACATGTGAATTTTAGAATGGATTTTTCTATTACTTAAAAAAACTTGTTGAGACTTTGATAGGGATTGCATAAAATCTGTAGATCACTTTTGGTAGAATGGACATTTTAACAACATTAAGTCTTCTAATCCATAAACATGGAATGTGTTTCCATTTACTTATGTTTTCTTTAATTTCTTTCTGCAATGTTTCATAGTTTTGGTAAGTTAACTCATAAGTATTTTTTTCCTTGTGATGTTCTTGTAAATGGAACTGTTTTCTCAACTTCCTTTTTGGATTGCTCCTTGTTAGTACATAGAAGTGCAATTAATTTTTGTGTGTTGACTTTGTATCCTGATATTTGTTAGTTCTCAGAGATTTTTGTGGAATCTTCAGGGTTTCTATGTATAAATTCATTATTGTCTGAGAACAAAGGTAATTGTAGTTCTTGTTTTCCAATTTGTATGCTTTTTATTTCTATTTCTTGCCTAATTGTCTGGCTAGGACTTCTAGTACTATGTTTTTTTTTTTCCCACTGAATAAAAATAACGATTTTTGAACATTAGTTTTTCAAATGTATTCCATTATCAAAAATTATATAATAATTTTATATGTAAATTGTTACCTTTTTGAGTATTTTTAAAGTTTTCATTCAAATTCCAGTTAGTTAACATACAGTGTAATATTAGTTTTAAGTGCACAATATAGTGATTCAACACTTCTATACAACACCCAGTGCTCATCAGAGCAAGTGTACTCCTTAATCCCCATCCCCTATTTGGCCCCTCCACCCTCACCTCACTTACTTCAGTAACTATCAGTTTGTTCTCTACAGTTAAGAGTCCCTCTCTCTCTCTCTCTCTCTCTCTTTTTCTTTTCTGTTGCTCATTTGCTTTGTTTCGTAAATTCCACATATGTGTGAAATCATTGCCTTTTTCTGACTGACTTATTTTGCTTAGCATAATACCCTCTAGCTCCATCCACATCATTCCAAACGGCAAGATTTCATTCTTTTTTCTTTATGGGTAATATTCCATTGTGTGCGTATACATATATGTGTGTGTGTACATAATTAATCTTACCCATTCATCAGTCGATGGATACTTGGGCTGTTTCTGTAATTTGGCTATTGTAGATAATGCTGTTATAAATACAAGGGTGCATGTATCACCTTTAATTAGTATGTTTATATTCTTTGGGTGATTACCTAGTAGTGCAACTGCTGGACCATAGGGCGGTTCTATTTTTAACTTTTTGAAGAACTGTTTTCAAGAGTGACTGCACCAGTTTGCTTTCCCATCAACAATGCAAGAGGGTTGCCCTTTCTCCACATCCCTGCCAACACCCGTTGTTTCTTGTGTTGTTGATTTTAGCTATTCCAACAGGTGTGAAGTGATATCTCTATGTAGCTTTGATTTGTACTTCTCTGAAGACCAGCGATGTTGAGTATCCTTTCATGTGTCTGTTGGCCATCTAGATGTCTTCTTTGGAAAAATGTCTATTCATTTCTTCTTATTTTTTAATTGGATTATTCATTTTTGGGGTACTGAGTTTTATAAGTTCCTTATAAATATTGGATATTAACCCTTTATCAGATATGTCATTTGTGAATATTTTCTTCCATTCCATAGGTTTCCTTTTAGTTTTGTGGATTGTTTCCTTTCTTTCTTTCTTTCTTTCTTTCTTTCTTTCTTTCTTTCTTTCTTTCTTTCTTTCTTTTTTTTTTATGTAGTCGCAATAGTTTATTTTTGCCATTTGCTATGGCTGATGTCAAAGAAGTTATTACCTATGTTCTTTTCTAGGATTTTTATGGTTTTGTTTCTCACATTTAGATCTTTAATACATTTTGAATTTATTTTTGTGCATGGTATTAGAAAGTGGTACAGTTTAGTACTTTGTTGAATAGGAATGATGAGATAGCTCCTTCCCTTATGCCTAATATTAAAGAAAAAGCTTTTAGTCTTTCACCATTGAGTGTGATGTCCACTGTGGGTTTTTAGATATGGCTCCTATTATATTGAAGTAGTTTCTAACTATTCTTAGCTTTTTGAGTGTTTTTATCATAAAGAATGTTGAATTTGGGGATGCCTGCGTGGCTTAGTCAATTAAGTGTCTGACTCTTGATTTTGGCTCAAATCATGACCTCAGGGTCGTGAAATCGAGCCCTGAGTCAGGCTCCACACTGAGCATGAAGCCAGATTAATATTCTCTTAAGATTCTCTCCCTCTCCCTTTGCCCCTAAGCCCCAACTTGCACACATTCTCTCTCTCTCTCAAAAAAAAGGACAGAGATCTGAATTTTGCAAATGATTTTTCTGCATCAATTGAGAGGATTTTGTAGGGCTTTTTTTCATCCATTCTATTAATGTGATTTATTATGTAAACTGACTTCATATGTTGAACCATCCTTGTATTCACGAATAAATCTTACTTGGTCATGATATATAATCCTTTTAATGAATTCAATTTAATAGTATTTTGTGAAATTTTAGCATCAACGCTCATATTTACACTTACTAATATTTTTGTTTCTCCACATGGCTTCAAATTACTATAATGTCCTCTCATTTCAACTTACTGGATGCCTGAGCATTTCTTGCAGGGCAGATCTAGTGGTAATGAACAGCCTTAACTTTGTTTATCTGGGAATATCTTAATTTTGCATTAGTGTTTATAATGTGGCTCTAAATGAATATCACATATGTCATGATATGATCTATCCATGAAAGCTTCATAGGAATGAAAATAAAAGTGATTTTCTATCTGACATTTTATTATTGAATAAAAATTGAAAGAATTATACAGTGAATCATCCTACACTTGGTGCCTAGGTCCAATAATTAACATTTTTGGAAAGACTTCTCAAATATTAATTATATAACTTTTTAGATGGATAACCTTGAGCACCTCCCTTAACCTCTGTGAACTTCAGTTTCCTCATCTAGGAAAGATAGATAATGAAAGCACTTAATTTATGCATTGCTGAAGGCTGAAGTGATAATCAAGGCAGAATACTTAACCCACCACTGGGCACAAGACAGATCTATTCAGCCAGTGTAAGCTATAGTACTCAGTATTTGTTAAATGAGTGAATCAATATATAATAAAGTTCCTGAATCTTCTCAAGGAACTGTAATGTCTATATTTTGGCTGTTAGACATAGAACAGGGATATCTTTATTTTTTTAAGATTTTATTTATTTATTCAAAAGACAGTGAGTGAGAGAGTGAGAGAGACAGCATGAGCAGGGGGGAGAGGCAGAGGGAGAAGCAGACTCCCCACCGAGCAGGGAGCTAAATGTGGAGCTCAATCCCAGGACCTTGGGACCATGACCCAAGCCAAAGGCAGGTGATTAACTGACTGAGCCACTCAGGTGCTCCAGGGATATCTTTATTTAAGGATAAGCATCAGAAGAATAGGAACACAGGAATTTTTCTTAATTACTGAACCAATGTAACTATATAAGAATTGTGCCAACCCAGTTATTTACCACTTAAGTTGCTCTGGTTACATGCAGTGAAAGAAGGTCTCCGGTATGCCCCTTGGATTTCTTTCATAAGAACATAATAAGACAATATGGGGGAAATGCTACAGTCTTTGATTCATTAACATATAGCAAGGGCTACTGGTCAAACTGATTTCAGTGGGGACCCAAACTAAGGTGAAACAGGCAATATAAGGGCGTTGGAATAATCCTGTTAACCCAAAGTAAGACCTAAGCCTCGTATTCTCTCCAGGTTCCATCTTTTTCCCTCGGGAGTCCTGAGGGCATGTGTTTAGGTTTAGGGCAAGGGAGGAGGGTCTAAGTAGGTCCAGGTGGGACTCTTTGAGGCAAACTGGCTTTTTTCCAGCTTCGTTCTCACATACTTTCTGCAGCTGCATTGCTGCTTAAACCACAGCTGGTGTATTCTCTCTTGCCCAAGAGTGGTTTGGACAACAGATTTCCCCTGCTATCTGACAGTAGGGCGTTCCTATGACACCTTCTGTAAGCTGATATGGCCTAAATTGAACAAGCAATTGCCATTAACTTATTGGGAAACATTTTTGAGCATTCTCAGACCCAAAACACAACCTCTTTTAGGCTTTTCTGATACCTGAGGACACATCTTGCTAATGGATGCACAAAATAAATTGAGATAAAACACAGGTGCTCACAGACACAGCTCAAAGAAATGGCAGCTTGATTGATGCTAAGACTCTGACTGTAGTCGGGGGGAACTTGGCAGGGCCACTCTCCTGCTCAGGGTACACATTCCTTCTATAGTAGCTGGCTGCAAAAGAAATACTGAATGCTATTTGCACTTTCCACCTTTTTCAGAAAAATGAAAAATCATCTTCAGATTTCTTTTGGTTAGCATAAACAGGTACTGATGTAGGTAGTAATGTGGCGTAATGACAACTTTCAAAAAGCAGAGGATACCTGTATTTCTAAGACTTGAGGCAAACGATTTTGCAGAATATCAGAAAGATGCACTTTGCTAATGAGAAAAAATGAAAAAAAATATTTTAATATGCTAAAATTTCTAAACTGCAATTTTAGAGCTAGTACCCAATTTTTTAGTCATTCTTCTGACAGAAGATTACTGTATCATAGACAAATTCAGATGGAAAACATACACAAGATAGGCTAAACAATATTCTCAAAAGAGCATTGCATTAGAGGTCTGAAATCTAGTTTCCATTCTCACTCTGTCCCTATCTTATGTGGCCCTTGGTTACATTATGCTATGTTTTGGGGTTCAGTGTTTTTGTATTGTTATGCCCTCTCACACATCTTATCCAGTTCTAAAATATGTTAGTGAATTTAATCTTGGGATTTTGAAGCTGCACAATTATAAAACATCAGCTTTCCTTTATTTCTTCTATCATGAATTAGCATTAGTCAATAACATTGAGGGTACTGAATATTTTTTTAAGATTTTATTTATTTATTTATGAGAGATGCAAAAAGAGAGAGAGGCAGAGACATAGGCAGAGGGAGAAGCAGGCTCCATTGCAGGGACCCTAAGGCGGCACTTGATCCCAGATCCTGGGGATCATGTCCTAAAGGCAGACGCTCAACTGCTGAGCCACCCAGGCATCCCAAAGAGGCTCGTTAAAGAAGTTAATTATTGTATTTGAATACATTTGAAGCAAGTTACTTTCACAACACGGTAAATGTTATTATATATATTCCTATAGATCCATTACCACCTTAAATCATATTTTCCCAGCACCATTTATTGAAGAGACTGTCTTTCTTCCAATGGATAGTCTTTCCTCCTTTATCCAGTAGTAGTTGACCATAAAGTTCAGGGTCCACTTCTGGGTTCTCTGTTCTCTTCCATTGATCTATGTGTCTGTTTTTGTGCCAGTCCCACACTGTCTCGATGACCACAGCTTTGTAGTACAACCTGAAATCTGGCATTGTGATGCCCCCAGATATGGTTTTCTTTTTTAAAATTCCCCTGGCTATTCAGGGTCTTTTCCGATTCCACACAAATCTTAAAATAATTTGTTCTAACTCTCTGAAGAAAGTCCATGGTATTTTGATAGGGATTGCATTAAACGTGTACATTGCCCTGGGTAACATTGACATTTTCACAATATTAATTCTGCCAATCCATGAGCATGGAATATTTTTCCATCCCTTTGTGTCTTCCTCAATTTCTTTCAGAAGTGTTCTATAGTTTTTAGGGTATAGGTCCTTTACCTCTTTGGTTAGGTTTATTCCTAGGTATCTTATGCTTTTGGGTGCAGTTGTCAATGGGATTGACTCCTTAATTTCTCTTTCTTCAGTCTCATTGTAGGTGTATAGAAATGCCACTGATTTCTGGGCATTGATAAATGGTGCTGGGAAAATTGGACATCCACATGCAGAAGAATGAAACTAGACCACTCTCTTTCACCAGACACAAAGATAAACTCAAAATGGATGAAAGATCTAAATGTGAGACAAGATTCCATCAAAATTGTAGAGGAGAACATAGGCAACACCCTTTTTGAACTCAGCCACAGTAACTTCTTGCAAGATACATCCATGAAGGCAAAAGAAACAAAAGCAAAAATGAACTATTGGGACTTCACCAAGATAAGAAGCTTTTGCACAGCAAAGGATACAGTCAACAAAACTAAGACAACCTACAGAATGGGAGAAGATATTTGCAAATGACGTATCAGATAAAGGGCTAGTTTCCAAGATCTATAAAGAACTTATGAAACTCAACACCAAAGAAACAAACAATCCAATCATGAAATGGGCAAAAGACATGAAGAGAAATCTCACAGAGGAAGACATAGACATGGCCAACACGCACATGAGAAAATGCTCGGCATCACTTGCCATCAGGGAAATAGAAATCAAAACCACAATGAGATACCACCTCACACCAGTGAGAATGGGGAAAATTAACAAGGCAGGAGACCACAAATGTTGGAGAGGATGCGGAGAAAGGGGAACCCTCCTGCACTGTTGGTGGGAATGTGAACTGGTGCAGCCACTTTGGAAAACTGTGTGGAGGCTCCTCAAAGAGTTAAAAATAGACCTGCCCAACGACCCAGCAATTGCACTGCTGGGGATTTACCCCAAAGATTCAGATGCAATGAAACGCCGGGACACCTGCACCCCGATGTTTCTAGCAGCAATGTCCACAATAGCCAAACTGTGGAAGGAGCCTCGGTGTCCATCAAAAGATGAATGGATAAAGAAGATGTGGTCTATGTATACAATGGAATATTCCTCAGCCATTAGAAACGACAAATACCCACCATTTGCTTCGACGTGGATGGAACTGGAGGGTATTTTGCTGAGTGAAGTAAGTCAGTCGGAGATGGACAAACAGTGTATGTTCTCATTAATTTGGGGAATATAAATAATAGTGAAAGGGAATAGAAGGGAAGGGAGAAGAAATGTGTGGGAAGTATCAGAAAGGGAGACAGAACATAAAGACTCCTAACTCTGGGAAATGAACTAGGGGTGGTGGAAGTGGAGGAGGGCGGGGGCTGGGGGTGAATGGGTGACGGGCACTGAGGGGGGCACTTGACGGGATGAGCACTGGGTGTTATTTTGTAAGTTGGCAAATTGAACACCAATAAAAAATAAATTTATTATAAAAAAATAAATCATATTTTCTGAATTATTTAGAAAACTGTTTCAAACTTGAATTCATGGAAGGAAAAAAGATCTTTGTTGTCAATTCCAAGAAACCCAGGTCTGAAAAGTTTTCAAATGTTAGTGGAGGCTTTTCAGGTTACTTGAATGCACCTGCTTGATCAGACCTTCAACAAAGTATTTTCATTGGCATATACATAATTTATGAATAAATAAGAAGTTGGAGCCTCAGAAACTGGAATAATAAGCTCCATGCCTTAAAGTCTTTGTGCAAAGTCTTGCATGCAGCTTCTACCAAACTTTTGCAAAATTAATTTCAGCAAGTCCAAGTGCTTAGTACACAAGGGGATGACTACATACAGAGGCCCTTTCACAGCTGCTCCTCACAGTCAGCGGCTCTTTCTTTCAGCTCTCTTGGCAGGCCAGCAGGCCCTCAGGAGGGTCCTTGGTAAAATTCTTTCGTGTGTGTGTGTGTGTGTGTGTGTGTGTGTGTGTGTCCTGAGCCAGTGGATGGCTAACCATCCAGCCCCAGTCAAAACGTTTCCCCTTGGATGAACAATCCGGCACTGTGAGTGTTCTGCAGGTGTCTCTGGGTGTCAGCTGGACTCTGTTTATTATTGGTGTGCTGTGTACAGGGAGGCCGAGCCGGCCATCAGTAACAACTCTCTGCAAATGGGTCAAGGAAATGAAAATAAAGCCTGTGCAGCAGGAACTTTTAGGGTCTGAGGTTTTGCTGGCAAACCGTGCCTGAGTTCCTCTTTAGGTGCTACTTTAAAATTGCTACTTGTTTGACTTGGATGAGACTTCACATGGCAAGGCTGTGTGAGCTATGTGAAGTGGGAGACCAGCTGGAAGCAGGTGTGCTGCTTTCCCAGTTCAGCTTTTACCAGAAGAACACATCCACTGCTTGGTTCTGAGGCATTTCTATTCCTCAGAATTTTGTTTGTATAATTTGTTTTCCAAAAATGGGGGAGGGGGTCCTATTACAGGAGTTAGGAATCATTTACATGATTTTGAAGTATTTTCTTTTTCAAATCTATTTCTCATCATCCAACAAAAAGAAACAAAATTTAAAATTTTGTTTTAAAATTTGAAAACTTTTTCCTCAGCTTACATTTTCAATGACCCAAGAATAAGAACGAAGCTTCTTTATGGAGGCTGCCCTATGATGCATTTCCAAATACCACGTAATGCACAGGGAAGTCACTCTTTTACCCACTAGGTTGACTCATAGTCACATACGTAAAGTTTGATATCCTAACCACAATATTAAAAAATTATTCCTGCTGAGGGAATTGCTAATTTATAGAAGTTACCAGCACAGGTGTTTTTATAATAAATCAGTTCTGTCATTTCTGTCATCTTTTATTGCCATATTTCCCTATAATTACTCTAATAATATTCTGGACTCCCTTCACTACACTTAAAGAGGCACGATAAAGTTAAAAGTGGCTCAGGATTATTAGCCTGCAAATCTTTTAACTGGTACTCAGGGCTGGTAAATTTTCTCTCTGCCTAATGACATATGTTATCCAAAATGATGGCATATATCATTTGAGAAGTTGCTATTTATTATATTCATAACATTTATAGTCAGTCATAAACATCTTCATTCATTCATTGATTAAGCATTGATTGAACCACCAATTGGTGCCAGACAATGTGCCAGGTAAGGCAATGGGGACATGAAGGGAATGATACGGCATTTGCATTTCCACACTGACCCACAGCAGCGAGAGGGACCCTTTCAAACCATGACTCAGTCACATGGCCCTTCTGCTTCAAACTGCTACAACCACCACTAAGGCTGGCTCCTCATTCCCTCCCTACCCTCGTGTCCTGCTCCACCCCCGCACTCACTCTGCTTCAGCAACACTGGTCTTCTTGCTATTTTTGAAACACAGCAAGCATGTGTCCCCAACTTCTTGTTTTACAAACTCTCATTGTATATTTCTCGTTATCTCCATGGATTTAGCTCCTGATCTGATTCTGTTCTCCCTGATCTTGGCTTTGGTCTG
This sequence comes from Canis lupus familiaris, assembly GCF_011100685.1. Lineage (NCBI taxonomy): Eukaryota > Metazoa > Chordata > Mammalia > Carnivora > Canidae > Canis > Canis lupus. The sequence continues at coordinate 34,973,463 of NC_049253.1, forward strand.
ATCTCCTAATTATTTTAGGTTTCAGGAGGGCTGAGTTTCTTTCGTTTCATTTTGCTCTCTTACATCCCCTATGTCTGGAATAGTCAGTCTTTCACAGAGTAGAAATCCAATAAATATCTGTTCTATGACTGCAGTGATGCATAAATACCTGGTCTTTAGTGTAATTAGAAAGAGATATATACGAGTAAGTAACCATATCACCATAAATCTTTAGAGTGTTATGGTACAAATGTTATAGTGATCATTAACATTGTCTGTATTTCTTAAAATGCAAATGTACTAAAATGTAAATCCACATGATATTAAAGATGTGTTTGGAAGTTAAGGCAAACCTCATTTGTTTCAAGCTTTCTTATATTACTGATATTTCTTTGGCTACTGTGATATAGCCACTTGCATCTGTAATTCTCTTACCACTTCTCAAATGGTCTGGAAGCCAAAAAAGGAGGGAAAAAAAGGAAAACAAAAAAAGAAATAAGTGAAGGAAGGGGAGGGGGGGAGGAAGGAAGGGAAGGGAGAAAGAAAAAGAAAGCGAAACAACAAAAAAAAATGTAAAGAAAGAGAAGCAATTGTTTTTCAAGAATTTTTCAGCTGCTTCTCAAGAACTTTGCCTACAAGTTTGGAGTGAATCTCCGAAAGACTCCTCAGCCTTTGACTATCCACAAGAATGGAGCCTTTTTGAAGGTCTCTAAATAGTAGGAGCAGGATTCTGACAACATTGTTGCATTTGTGTGTTGGTTTTATATTAAGACTTGCACTGTACTTACTTAAGCTAAAAGCTTTTTTGGACTTTATGAATTGGGATGTTTCCCAATAGATTTTCCAGTTTAGGTAAATAGAAAAGAAATCATTAAGGTCAGTGTTCATAGAGATCATTCTTATAGCCTGGAAATGAATAATTCTATTTCTCCTCTACTTACTGAGATCACAAGTTATACAATTTCCTCCTTCACACTAGGAAATGAGTTTTTCCTTGTTATTTGTCTAGACATCAAGTTAATTTTGACCACCTACCAGGCTCATTTGACCTGAAAACTTACTTATTCCTGGGGATGTGGTTAGTTCATTAATGTAGCTTTTGCCTGACTCCATTCTCTTGACAGTCTCCAAAACCTACCAGTTGATTGGATCTCTTTTTTCAACTAACACACTCTGAACATTCCTAACCAGAAGTCCTAGGTCACCTGCACCCTTAGGCCGAGGCTTTGCCTTTAGTCAGTATTTTTATACCAAGGCTGTTTTTGAAAACATCCTATGACTCCTCTGAAGCCTGTAGTTTGTTTTTCCTCTGAATTCTTTGTTGCCTATTTGAAGCCTTCATAAATCCCACATGGCTTCTTCTCCTCACTGAGGACTGAAGGCCCGGTGTTACCACTTTCAGCATGTTCTCACCACACATTAAGTTCATTTCATATACGATGACTTCCTAATACGCCCAAATCAAAGACAATCACATTCTTCTAGTTCTATACACTGCACATGTTCATTGGTTCCTCTAAGCAGTCTGTGTGACGTGCACATTTGTCAGTAATTTAGGGGTTTCTCTTCTTCTCTTTAAGATTTTTAGCTGGTGAGATTTATTCACAGCAACTGAAATAATACCATCATGACTTCATAAGCCAACATTTAAAAGTGTGGATATAAGGACAACATTTCAAAAGGAGGAGAGAGAGGGGGTAGTTCATCACCTACTATTACCAATGAATATATATATATATATATATATATATATATATATATATATATAGAGAGAGAGAGAGAGAGAGAGAGAGAGAGAGAGAGAGGGAGAGGGAGAGGGAGAGGGAGAGGGAGAGGGAGTTTGGTTGGTTTAGTGGCACAAACTTTTTTATGGGTAATATATTTTCCAATCCCAAGTCAAGGGCTACTAGGTAATTTTTTAAAATAAAAATTGTATATATTTAAGGTGTACAAAGTGATTTGATATACATACATATAGTGAAATGATGACTATAGTCAAGCTAATTAAAATACCATCTCCTCACATATTTATCTTTTATTTTGTAATAAGAGCACCTAAAATGTATTTTCTTAGCATATCTCTAGTATTTAATACAGTATTATTAACTATAGTCCTTGTGCCTATGCATTAGGCTTCTAAACTTATCTTCCATAGTTTCAACTTTATATCCTTTGACCAACACCTCCAATGTTACCCACTCTCTCTACCCCCCAGTCCCTGATAACCCTACTGTTCTATCTATTCTTTCCTTCTATACGGCTTCTACCTTTTTTTTTCTTAAGATTTCATATATAAGTGAGATCATACGCTATTCATCATTCTCTAACGCCTATAATTTAGTTATTTCTGATTTTCAAACTTAAGGATTCTGTATGGAGAACTCCAAAATCATTTCTAGGTAAATAGTACATTTCTATAGCCCTAGGTGACATTAATATGACAACTCACTATTTTTAGTTCCTTATCAAATTGTTATCAAGGCTGTCCAAATCTCTATTTTGATAGCTCTCTTTGATCTACTTTTTTTCAATTTCAGCAAATTATTGGACAACTAGATTTCTTTTCTTATCTTTTTGCTCTTGGGGAGCGAAGGGGATTTGATCAAACAATTCCTTATATTATCTTGAAAGAATGTAAGAGAATCTAATGATACTTAGAGAAGATGAACAAAGCATGTATGGCTGGTTAGGTATAGGAATATTATAAAGCTATATAATAACTTTATTATTCTATTGATAGCCAAGATATTATTTGAGCAACAGAACCAAATACAATATAATACACTCACGTACATATAAAATAATTTCACAACTGAAAAAGTATTCTGTGAAAGCAGTCATAAAAGGATGGTTTATTCAACAAAAGCTCTCAGAAAAAAAACTGGCAAACTATTTGGGCTCAAACAAAAGAACATTAAAAACAAAATAGTTTTCCTATAAAATTGAAATAGATTGTATGTAGATTAAAGATGATCAAAATATAAAAAGAAACCTGTAAAACACTAGAGGAAAATAATGGAACAAGAAGAAACTTTTCATGGTAGTGTACACAGTGAGTGGGCACCAAAGTCATAAATGGGAAAATCATTCAATTATTAAAAAGATTTTCTTTGTATACATAAACCTTAAAACTTTTTTTTTTAAGTGTGATAACAGGGGTGGAGGATCAGAGAGAGAAAAAGAATCTTAAGCAGACTCCACGTCCAGTAGAGAACCTGACACAGGTTTGATCTCATGACCCTGAAATCATGACCTGAGCCAAAATCAAGAGCTAGATGCTTAACTGACTGAGCCATCCAGGCACCCCTTAAAACCTTGATTTAAAACACAGATAAAATTAAGAAGCAGTGAAAAGTTTGGAAAAATATTTTGAACCTATCTACAAAAATACTCTTGAATAAGAAATCATTCTAATTAGGGATGCCTGGTGGCTCAGTGGTTGAACATCTGCCTTTGGCTCAGGGTGTGATCCCAGGGTCCTGGGATCGAGTACCACATCAGGTTCCCTGCAGGGAGCCTGCTTCTCCTCTGCTTATGTCTCTGCTGCCCCTCTCTCTGTGTCCTTCATAAATAAATAAATATTTTTTTAAAAAATAAAGAAACCATTCTAATTATATGCTTTGTCTCAAATGCAAATTATTGATGGCCTCTGCTCTCATAATGCTTCTAGTGTAGGGAAATTAAACAAAATTCTATTTTATTAAACAAAAATTCACTGTATTTGCTTTTTTTCATTTGTTTTTATTGAAGTTTGATTTGCCAACATATAACACCCAGTATTCATCCCATCAAGTGCCTTCCTCAGTGCCTGTCACCAGTTACCCCAACCTCCCTGCCCACCTCACCTTCTGCAACCGTTTGTTCCTTTCCCAGAATTAGGAGTCTTTCATGGTTTGTCTCCCTCTCTAATTCCACCCCCCCTCAGTTCCCCTCCTTTCCTTTATAATCCCTTTCACTATTTCTTATATAGTTAGAATCTGTGGTAAGATCTGTGAAGAAAAATTGCATGATGATTTAAGAAATAATACCAAGGGAATCTAATTTGTCTTTTGCGATCTAGAAGGCCATATTAAGGTAGATGCGTTTGGGGGCACCTGGATGGCTCAGGCAGTTAAGCATCTATCTTCAGTTCAGGTCGTGATCCTAGGGGCCTGGGATGGAGCCCCCTGTCTGGTTCCCTGTTCAACAAGGAGTTTGCTTCTCCCTCTGCCTCTCCCCCCTGCTCATGTTCTCTCTCTCTCTTTCTCTTTATCAAATATATAAATAAAATTTTAAAAAGGTAGCTGCAATTGTAATGTAGTTTTAGTATATTCATATTAATATAAAACCACTTAATTTTAATTTATATATATCCATATTTACAAAAGATATAGAATACAAACGTTTCTGTGTCAGTCATACTGTCATTTATGTTAGTCTTTATATTATTGTTATATTCTTTTTTTAAAGAAAATTTTATATATTTATTTGAGAGAGAGAGAGAGAGACTGTGAGCAGAGAGAGGGGCAGATGTAATCTTAAGCAGACTACACTGAGAGCCAGCTGGACCTAGGGCTGAATCCTATGACTTGAGATCATGACCTGAGTCAAAATCATGAGTTGGATGCTGAACTGCCTGAGCCACCCAGGCACCCCTATATTCTTTATATAGGGAACTCTTCTGTTTAATAAGAAAACTACATTTAACCTGATCAAAAAAATGGGCCAGCAGATATGAATATATAGCTCCTCAAAGAAATTCACAAATACCTAATAAACATGAAAAAATTCAATCTCACTTATTACAAAATATGCAAATTAAAACAAGATATATTTTCATGACTTAATAAAGCTACCTTTCAAGTTAGTATCTACTCTCAAAGATATCTGGTTGTGGAAATAGTGCAATGTTTCTGGCAGTGAAATAGAGCAATAAGAACCTTGAATTCATGTGTGTCCTTTGCTCCAGAAATTCTACCCCAAGAAAAGTATTGTAAGGAAATTATCTGAGTCTACTCTAACATGTATGCACAAGTAGCTGAATTTTTGCAACCAAAAGTTCCTAAGTAAGTACATAATGTACTCTTTTACTGATATATATTATGTAGCAGTTTTAAAGGATATAAAGATATATAAGATGGAAAACATTCATAATCCATTAAAGATTATGACACAGTTTTATTAAATGGTTTTATTTTTGAAGTAAATATATAGAAAATGTTTTAAAAAGTTACTTTTAATGAAAATACTTATATAAAGGAAGAAAACTGGAAAAAATAAGCTGAATACTATTGAACTACAATGGATTAGAAAGCTTAGATTGGATTCTCTTATATTTTCCATCTTTGGATCTTTTTGTTATATTTTAGAGATTGGTTTGATCTTCCAGCTCATTAATTCAATCTTCAAATATGTCTATTTTGTACTTTAGTTATTTTTATATATGAAGCTATATTATTTAGATAACTACATATATCAATCAAGGTTCAACTGTACTGTGGCTAGTTTAAGCAGAAATTTTCCATATATCTTATATGAAGGTAAAGGGGACAGACCTTTTTAACTCACATCCCTAACATGGACCAGTCATTGGATGGAGGCTGCTCCCAGGGACAGAGTCTAACCTGGTATAAAGTAACTTCTTTTGATTGAGAGCACTCTTTGGAAGGGACTCAGGTGCTAGTAGTTGGGGTAGTAATGCTTTGGACCTGAAAGGGAATGGGTTGGAGCACTATAGCATTTATTTTACTGATGATCTCCTGTTGAGAATTACATGGTATCTATGGAGTTATCAAAGGACTAGAGTCTTACTCATTCTTGAATTTATCAGTTTCTCCCTTAATGATGATAACAAGGGGAATGGAGTTACATTAACACAATTTGTAAGAGTTATATACATATCAAAACCAATTCATTAATTTTCACTGAGATATATAGCTGACATGAGAACCAAAATACTGACTGGGGTGATAGTACATTCGCTACTAACTTGGAAAAAAATCTCTTTTGAAATCAAATTGATATTAAAAGGTTTCTTGGTTTGTATTGTGTGAAGAAAATTGATGGTATTAAAAGATATCTGCTTTCAAATAATGGAGATAGTTCCATTATACCATTTCCTATATTAGAAAAATTCATTTTCCTTTACTGCTCAAGATACACTGATAATTTCTTTTTATCAAAAGTTTTTCCAGACTTCATATAGATTATACATTTTATATTATCTTTCTTAAATGTTTGTTCTAGATTTGGAAGAATCTTATCCACAACCATTTATGAATCATTTGCAGGATGAGTTGCTCTTGGAGAAATTTTCCATATATCTTATATGATTATTCCAAAGGAAGTGTCTTTATAAAAAAACCCTTATACTTAAATTCTGACATATTCTAATTCATTGCCTTCCTAAGTGTTTTGTAGAAACTATTTATCAAATAGGAGTTTAAGATTATATATGCAATAATTTTCTGAGTTCAAAATATTTTTCATTGATAGAATTATCTTTGTAAAGTAGCAAAATCTTTCTTATTTTTAATTCTATGAGTATCATAAAAATATTTTATTGGAAAAATTATTTACTGTATTTCTTTATTCCTACCCTCAATCCCAGTTCAATTCCTGGGATTCCATAGGGAAATATTGTTAAAAATGTGATGTATACCTTTCTAGTTCTTTACCTATGCATTCACATTTATATACATATACACATTTATATACATATACACATTTATATATATATATATATATAACACATTTATACACACACACACACACACACACACACACACACACAATGATTAAACCTAAAACCTAAATGATCAAACATAATTGTCACCACAATTTACATATTGTTTTACTTGCTATATTTTATTTTTAAGATTGGAGAACTTTCCAGGGCTCCACAATATACTCATAATAAATTCATGAATATAGTATCTATTTTAATAGTTGAATTCAATCAATTCATATTTATTGTGATTAGCAATATCTTTGCTACTTTATTTTTCCTGCCATCTTATTAATTTTAAACTAATGCTTCATCACTCCCTGCTACTGCTTATTTAATTTGATGTCTTTCTCTTCCTTTTGTTTTAAGATTTATTTATTTTAGAGAGAGAGAGAGAGAGAGTTCAGGAGGAGGGGCAGAGGAAGAGAGAAATTTAAGCAGACTGCACTGAGCACAGAGCCCCACACAGGGCTCTATCTCACTACCCTGAGATTAGGACCTGAGCCAAAACCAAGAGGCCAGATGCTTAATCAACTGTGCCACTCAGGCACCCCAGTGTCTTCCTCTTTCTTAAGTTCCTTTCACATTGTTGATATACAAACTTCTTGCTACAATAATTGTAAGTAATTAGAATTGAAATGGTCTTTAGTTAGTGACTTTCTGAAACCTGACTCTGAACGTTGTTTTCAATATTTGGAATTTCTTCTTTTTATTTCTTTATTTATTCCCCTGCATTTTTTCAGTCCTATCCTTCTAGAACTCCTATTAGATAAATGAAAGGACATGTAAATTTATCTTTTGTCCTTGATTTCTCTTTTATATTTTCCATTTTTGGATCTTTTTGTTATATTTTAGAGATTGGTTTGATCTTCCAGCTCATTAATTCAATCTTCAAATATGTCTATTTTGTACTTCAGTTATTTTTATATATGAAGCTCTATTATTTAGATAATTACATATATCAAACAAGATCCAACTGTACTGTGGCTAGTTTAAGCAGAGAAAATATTTATTTATTTTTAAATATTTTATTTATTCATGAAAGACGCAGAGAGAGAGGCAGGGACATAGGCAGAGGGAGAAGCAGGCTCCCCGCAGGGAGCCTGATATGGGACTTGATCCCAGGACCCTGGGATCAGCCCTGAGCTAAAGGGAGATGCTCAACCACTGAACCACCCAGGCATCCCAGCAGAAAAAATTTAATAGGTGGAATTAGATGTGTACAAAGTTATCTGAGGGCGGGGATGAACAGTCTGTAATTGAGAGATCTAAAAACAACTCCCAGAATATGATAGAACTGGTCAGCGGAAGGAGCAGCTGCTTCTGCTAATATGGGGAATCTGCCACCACCATTGATGCATCCATGTCAAAATGCCTCAGCCACAACTCAGGGATAAGATGCCACTATGTCTCTGCTGGCTGCAAGACTATGCAACCTCATCCTGACATGTACCAGTAAACAGATGTCACATGCTGCTTCTGAATGCCCATGAAGCCAGAGAACAGACACCTGGACCAGCTCTACTGGAACTGCCACAGAAAAGTCAAATACCTCCTACTTGTATTTGCCAGCAGACACAAAAGCGTCTCAAGTGTGGCCTCCACCTCAGCATGTTCACTCCTGCCTTCCAAACCTCACACGTCGCGTTCTACTTTTAATAAACTAGCTAGGTCCCACACAGAACCCAAGTGGTAAAGCAGTTTGAGAAATACAAACTTTCCAGTCTCTAGCATACAATAGAGTATACTACAAAGGACTTGGAAGAGAGCTGGGAGGGAAAAAATCTGCATCATTGGCTACATCACATTTTAATTTTACAGATTTTTATTTCTCATAGTAGCTTAACTTTATTTTATAGATGCAATATCTTCACAACTCTAGGTACATCAAGTGCTAAATTTAAAGTTTTTCTCTGTTTTCACTATTAACTCTTTTTGGTTGCTAAATCTTCCATTTGTTGAATTTGGCACTTCTCTTTGGCTATTGGTTTTCATCAAATTTTGGCAAGTTTGGTTTATTTGCTTTATTTGTACTTGATAACTCCAGTTTGCCTTTGGTGAACTTAGAGGCTGATTGCATTGGCCAACTTCTTGTGATGTGTGTGTATGTATGGGTGCAGAATATGTATCCATTTGAGATGTGTGAGCAGCATGTCTTCTGGATTTCACATCTCTTAGGGATACTACATTGATATCTGGGTAAGAATTTTCTTTTTTTTTTAAAAAAGATTTTATTTATTTATCCATGCGAGATGCACAGAGAGAGAGGCAGAGACACAGACACAGGAAGCAGGCTTCTCGCAAGGAGCCTGATGTGGGACTTGATCCCGATCCTGGGATCAAGCCCAAAGCCAAAGGCAGACTCTCAACTGCTGAGCCACCAGGCGTCCCTGGGTAAGAATTTTCAATGCAGACTTTAATCTAGAACAAAATCTTGTTCCTTAGTATTTTTTCTCCCTTGACTGTCCTTATGGAGATAAGAGGTTACCTCAAGTTTTGCCCTGCTTATTTTTCTAGTGTCAACATTCAGTTGGGAGTTCCTGTAAACCAAACTATTTAATTTATTAAGAAAATAAACTAAGATTTTTTTTTAGCTTCCACTTTAAATTAACAATTAAAAGTAAAAAAAAAACAAACTAATTTTGCTAAATATTCCAAGGAAGTATTTTAAATCACACACTGAGAGCTTTAACAAGTTGGAGACATTAAATTACTCTGAAATTACAAAGAATCTTAGGGAAAAAAATCATCCGAACACAAAACTCATTGGGGAGTTGATTTCTTACATATTTTTTCTATGGAATGTGTGTTTTGGCTCAAGTATTCATTTTTCATTGGAACTCTCTAAAGGCCTTCAAAATCCACCATAAATATGGGAAAATGTCTCTCTTATGGATTTACTAATGACATGATGACACTCATGTCCATCTGTGTTTGATACCAAGTGCCAAAATCAAGTGCACTTCCAGAGCATGAATTAGGCATGTGCTTTTAACAAGTTTGGGGGGCTGCTGCAGAACATGTGTGGATGTCTCAATACACATTTTAAAAGGAAAGAACATCATTAGCTTACTTGTTTAAGGGAAGTGATGAAGTGTAATAGGGTTCAACCCATTCAAACACACTTTTACAAAGCTTTGTGCAATGGAGTTCTACTTGGAGTTCTGGTAGAGTGCAATAACAGAAGTCAGAAGAAGGAAAAATAATTTTGCTAAATAAAAGTTTACAGTACTTTTGAGAGGTAGCTAACATATATGCAGGCACCACAGATTGGAATATGTAGAATAAAGTACCCTAACTTCTTAAAACATAATTTACTAGAAAAGAGAAAATAGGATCAAATGTCTATCTTTATTTAGCAATGCCAACAAATTCACACAAATTGGTCCAACTAATTTCACAATAAGTTAAGGACTTTGCAAATACTTCTTTTAATTTGCTGGGTTTTTCTCTTTCTTTGTTCTTTCTTAGGTAGTTCGTTTTTCTGCTTTCGGAGAGGGAGAGGGAGGTAGAGAGGGGTAGAAGTGGAGGAGGGGTGAGATAGATAGAGGCGATATAGAGGGAGGAGGGAGGAGGGATGGTATGGATTGGGTGCGTGAGGTATGAGGGAGGAGGGTTTCAGTGATGTTCTATTCGCTTCTTTTCTCTCTTCTTTATGCTTTCTTTCGTTACTTGTCTCTCTATTCTCTCTCTTTCTCTCTCTCTTTCTCTTTCTTTCTTTTCTTTCTTTCTTTCTTTCTTTCTTTCTTTCTTTCTTTCTTTCTTTCTTTTCTTTCCCCTAAGATCAGGAACAAGGCAGGGATGTCCACTCTCACCACTGCTATTCAACATAGTACTGGAAGTCCTAGCTTCAGCAATCAGACAACAAAAAGACATTAAAGGCATTCAAATTGGCAAAGAAGAAGTCAAACTCTCCCTCTTCGCCAATGACATGATACTCTACATAGAAAACCCAAAAGTCTCCACCCCAAGATTGCTAGAACTCATACAGCAATTTGGCAGCGTGGCAGGATACAAAATCAATGCCCAAAAGCCAGTGGCATTTCTATAGACTAACAATGAGACTGAAGAAAGAGAAATTAAGGAGTCAATCCCATTTACAATTGCACCCAAAAGCATAAGGTACCTAGGAATAAACCTAACCAAGGAGGTAAAGGATCTATCCCCTAAAAACTATAGAATACTTCTGAAAGAAATTGAGGAAGACACAAAGAGATGGAAAAATATTCCATGCTCATGGATTGGCAGAATTAATATTGTGAAAATGTCAATGTTACCCAGGGCAATTTACACGTTTAATGCAATCCCTATAAAATACCATGGACTTTCTTCAGAGAGTTAGAACAAATTATTTTAAGATTTGTGTGGAATCAGAAAAGACTCCGAATAGCCAGGGGAATCTATCTTTCTTTCTTTCTTTCTTTCTTTCTTTCTTTCTTTCTTTCTTTCTGCCTTTTTTTCCCTTCTGGATAAGAATTATACCAAATTTTTGCCTGCATTGGGTTTGGCCTCAAATTTATACCTAAAGTCCTGGCAATGATTTGATTGCGTTATTTTTATTTATTCATTTGTCTTATAACACCTATTATGATTAATGAACTCCAATTTCTAAAAATCTGAATTCTGTTTAAATTAAAGTCTTGAGTCATATAAATTCTGTCTCATCTGGTACAGATATAGCTGATGAGAGCCATAGGTTTTATTCACCACACCAGCCTAGAAGGCTTATTATTTGGACAAGATAACTACCTCTAATAAATACATTAGGAGAAACAGAAGATGTCCTTTCTGTCAATACATATAGAGAACTACTTTGTCCCATTGCTTACTACCCTATACTACATACAAGTTCTCCCTGTGAATTTGACCATATTAATTGCCTATATCATACTAGAAGGTCCAGATTAGATTATAAATCTCTGGAGGTTTTTCAAGCCCTCTGTGGTGCCTTGAAAATAGTAGGTGGTTCAAGGAATACTTGGGAAGTCAATAAATGGAGTTAAGTGCAAATTACTTTTCATGATAGATTTTAGGGCTTCCACCACTTTTTCAGAGACTCTTTTTTCAGTTTAAGTGACATCTCATCTGGGAATCTTTCCTTGCTCAATTTCAAGATAAGGAAGGGGACCCTATTCTGCAATATGTAACCCCTCTGCATACAAGCCTCTTTCAAAACACTTGTCACCTGTATTTTAATAGTATCAGCACAACCACCCACCTCCAGTCTCATGGGAAGTAGGGACTATGTGCCTAGAGAAGCTTTTCACACATTAACAGGTGATCAATAAGTGTTGAGGAAAAAAAAAATAATGCAATGGAAAAAGTTTCTTCAGCAGTGGCCCACTGGTCAAGTTATCTTACTGGGTACTGAAGACAGACACATACTATTCGCCATTTTCACAAGCTTTATTTTTGGAATCTGGCAATATATGAATACATCACTCTTGGTCTCATTAAAAAGGGACTTCATGTCCCACTGATGGAACTTTGTGGTTGTTATTGCAATCCCCTTTCCTATAATCTTCTTGTTTTCAGCTACTTTGTATTGAATTTTTATGTATTTACCACCTCCCATAATGCTTTTATTCCAGATCTGTTAAATTCCATGATCCTTTCCAAATTTCCATCTTTGTATTTTGTTATGCTTTAACATCTGCTCTCCTTGCATCCATTTCTGACTTTAGGCCTTCAGTTACAGCAAGATTAACCTCTTAATTCTGAAGTGCCAGATACCTTATCTTCAATTTTTGAAGTCCTTTACAACTGGCTCTCCAGAGATGCAGCTTCTCAACCTGCTGCCCTTTGAACACAAAGTGGATACAGCGAACCCAGTTTTGGCAGGTCACTTCCCTTAGTGACCACAAATTTATGGGTTCTGCCAGCTAAGGTAAAGGGGATAGTCTGTAGCTGCAAAACTAACCAAGCTTTAAAACCAACCTGGCTTTAGCCAGGTCCTTGAAGCACTGATTATTAGTGACTCAGTGAAACCGTCATCAATACACCCATCATATCAAATAGATGGCAAATTTGGGGTACCATTTTCAAGCATGCATTTTAAGCTAACAAATATAATACTTACATGAGAAACAAATTATTATCATAGCTGATAACAATTTACACAATTAAATCACGTTTTAAAGAGCTATACTATGATAGCCATAAATACAATTAATATTTGCATTTGGGGAATATATTGTATTTTTGCAATTGATGTTGGATACGTATGCTTCTGGCTATCAACGTGACATGACATCACTGAAAACATATGTAAATATACATTTTGTAGATGTATACTAACAATATTTAGTGAAACATGACTGCAACTTAAGTGAATTGTTTTTATGGCATATTTTTCAATAGATTTAGTGAACCCTATTTTTCATAAAGTTCCAAGGCAATATGGATAGATCAATTAACGTGTATCATCATAATCTATGGTGTTGAAATTACCATCAGAGCATAAAAATGTGTGGGGCTCAGTTTTCACCCTTATAAAGTTTATAGTCTTGTTGTGGAACCAAAGGCAGACATATGTATAAAAGCAATGAAGAAAGATAAGCACCAAACGAAGGGGGAAGATGGTTCATTTAATGAATGTTCAGCACAAGGTGTGTTCAGATCAGGCTGGAGTGATTTAAGCAGTGAAGGTTTAACCAGAGGTGAAAATGGAACTGAGACTTGAAAGATGGATAGAATGATATCCATATCACTCATACGGATATCATATATTAGTTTCCAAAGGCTGTCATAACAAATTATCACAAATTGGTGGCGCATAATAATTGGAACCTTTCCCCCTCATGGTTATGAAGGCCAGAAGTCTGAAACCCAGGTGTGGGCAGAGTTGGCTCTTTCTGGAGGTTTGGAGTGAGAAATTGTCCCATGCTGCTCTTCTTGCTGCTGGTGTTGTGTGAACCTTGCTTGGTGTCCCGTGGTTTGGATAGGCACCCTTGAGTCTTTCTTCTGTCTTCACAGGTCTTCTCTGTGCCTTTCTGTGTCCTCTCTTCTTAGAAGGATATCAGTCGACGGACTGAGGGCCCACTGTAAATCCCACATGATTTCATCTCAAGATTCTTGATTAGCGACATCTTCAAGACCACTATTTCCAAATAACATCACATTCTGGGGTTCAGGATGAATGTAAATTTGGGAGAGGGACACTGCTTAATTTACCATGGATGGACAGAAGAGTACGCACAGAGACAGAGAACTCTGATGAGATTCCTCCAAGAGCTGGGTAAGTAACAAGTTACTAGGAAGTAAGAACAGTCTAAACAGGATGAAATTCAAAAAATAATCAAACATCCTCCCAGATAACACACTTCTGGAGGAAAGATTAAGCCAGAGGACACACAGTCTGTGTCCTCCAATGAACAACAGCAATAAAAGAGTTATCAATGTCTGAGTGCTTCCTACGTGCCGGGCATTAAGAGTTTTACATGTATTATTAATACATTAAATCTTTGCAAAAACCTTAAAATGTGGGTGCAATTCTTAGAGCCACTTTATAGATGAAGATACTGAGCCTCAAAGTTGTTAAGTCACTGGTTGCCAGTCAGGCAGCTGGAAAGTGATGTGACTGGACCTCAAACTTAGACAACGTGAATTCAGGGGCCCATGGACAGTCCAAACAGGATACTGATATACGAAGGGACATGGCCAGAAGAAGGGTTTGGGGACCATTTCTGAGGTTTATGAAAGCCAAGTAAGTGAATGTACAAGGAATGGGAGTCACTGAACTTTTTGAAAGGATGTATAACATGATAGAAACAGGGACACTAGAAGATTGTGCTAATGGTTAGTGTCCAGGAGAGACTAAAGAATGGGATCTTGATGCAGTCTGATAGGAGACACCTGTACTAAGAAGCTTTTGCAATAAATAGTCCAGAGGTGATAAAAGCCTGAACTAGGGCAGTGGCAATTATGTATGACTCATTTCAAACATATTCTGGAGGGAATAACCCTGGTTGTTTATAGATACCTCTTTCCCCCTGTCTTTATTTCATAGAATTTAAAAATCTCTCTGTGCAGCTAAGATAAAATATGAAACATTCTCCTAGAACACTTGGATGGTTTATTCTCTGGGCAATTTTACTTCCTTAAAGGTTTCACTTTTTGTCACCTTGATCGAAACAATGCAATCCCCCTGTTCCCACCCAAAGGGTTTAGCTATAATACACTATCAACAAAATCATGAGTGATCCCTTCCCATGAAATTACAGGGTGTGTCACAGTACAGATGTCTCTATGCAAAGCCAGAGTAGCCTGCAATTGGCCTGAAGAATGCTGTAGCGAATGTGGTTACAGGCAAAAGGTTTACTCTAAATTTGACAGCTTGAGCTGTAGCTATAAATAGTTTGTTGGGGTTTTTTGTTTTGTTTGGTTTGGTTTTTTGTCCCCCCCCCCTTTTTTTTGTCTTTGTCAATGACATTTTTGCTTCATCTGAGCATTCTCTGCAAAATAGTGTTACCACTATGGATGCCGTATGTAAAAGCTGTTTTTGCTTTGGATTGGTTTCTCCCTACTCAAAATGGTCTGAATAATCCATTATAAAAAAGGTCTCTGCATTTTCCCTGCATCTGGAAGGTATGGATATGAATTTATAATGCTTATGTGAAGCATAAGTCAGTGGCTAATCCATCTGATTATAAATCATGCGATATATACCATGACCACATTAAAACTTTACCACAAATAAAAAGGGAGAACGGGCTCTAACCTATAACTGTGGCTCTTAGAATCAAGACTCTCACAAGCATTTAGCCCTAAATGTGTCATATGTAAGAGATGCTTGAAAAATCATCTAGTTAATGCTTAACATGTGTAGCACATGGAGTGGCAGGTTAGCAACTTTTGAAATGCTTATTTTATGGAAAAACAGAAAAGATCACTATATACTCAATGCAAAAACATTATGGCTGACCATCTAACATATACAGAAATCAAAGATGTTTACTTCATATAACTCAATAAATTCCCTGCACATCAGAATTAAGAATGTATTTTAGAGTAGTATGGAACATATATTTGAATTCAAAATTTTTTTTTTTTTTTTTTTTTTTTTTATTTATTTTTTTTATTGGTGTTCAATTTACTAACATACAGAATAATACCCAGTGCCCGTCACCCATTCACTCCCACCCCCCGCCCTCCTCCCCTTCTACCACCCCTAGTTCATTTCCCAGAGTTAGCAGTCTTTACGTTCTGTCTCCCTTTCTGATATTTCCCACACATTTCTTCTCCCTTCCCTTATTTTCTCTTTCACTATTATTTATATTCCCCAAATGAATGAGAACATATAATGTTTGTCCTTCTCCGACTGACTTACTTCACTCAGCATAATACCCTCCAGTTCCATCCACGTTGAAGCAAATGGTGGGTATTTGTCATTTCTAATAGCTGAGTAATATTCCATTGTATACATAAACCACATCTTCTTTATCCATTCATCTTTCGTTGGACACCGAGGCTCCTTCCACAGTTTGGCTATCGTGGCCATTGCTGCTAGAAACATCGGGGTGCAGGTGTCCCGGCGTTTCATTGCATTTGTATCTTTGGGGTAAATCCCCAACAGTGCAATTGCTGGGTCGTAGGGCAGGTATATTTTTAACTGTTTGAGGAACCTCCACACAGTTTTCCAGAGTGGCTGCACCAGTTCACATTCCCACCAACAGTGTAAGAGGGTTCCCTTTTCTCCGCATCCTCTCCAACATTTGTTGTTTCCTGCCTTGTTAATTTTCCCCATTCTCACTGGTGTGAGGTGGTATCTCATTGTAGTTTTGATTTGTATTTCCCTGATGGCAAGTGATGCAGAGCATTTTCTCATATGCATGTTGGCCATGTCTATGTCTTCCTCTGTGAGATTTCTGTTCATGTCTTTTGCCCATTTCATGATTGGATTGTTTGTTTCTTTGGTGTTGAGTTTAATAAGTTCTTTATAGATCTTGGAAACTAGCCCTTTATCTGATATGTCATTTGCAAATATCTTCTCCCATTCTGTAGGTTGTCTTTGAGTTTTGTTGACTGTATCCTTTGCTGTGCAAAAGCTTCTTATCTTGATGAAGTCCCAATAGTTCATTTTTGCTTTTGTTTCTTTTGCCTTTGTGGATGTATCTTGCAAGAAGTTACTATGGCCACCGTGACCAAGTAGGATTTATCCCTGGGACACAAGGCTGGTTCAACACCCGTAAAACAATCAATGTGATTCATCATATCAGCAAGAGAAAAACCAAGAACCATATGATCCTCTCATTGGATGCAGAGAAAGCATTTGACAAAATACAGCATCCATTCCTGATTAAAACTCTTCAGAGTGTAGGGATAGAGGGAACATTCCTCGACATCTTAAAAGCCATCTATGAAAAGCCCACAGCAAATATCATTCTCAATGGGGAAGCACTGGGAGCCTTTCCCCTAAGATCAGGAACAAGACAGGGATGTCCACTCTCACCACTGCTATTCAACATAGTACTGGAAGTCCTAGCCTCAGCAATCAGACAACAAAAAGACATTAAAGGCATTCAAATTGGCAAAGAAGAAGTCAAACTCTCCCTCTTCGCCGATGACATGATACTCTACATAGAAAACCCAAAAGTCTCCACCCCAAGATTGCTAGAACTCATACAGCAATTCGGTTAGCGTGGCAGGATACAAAATCAATGCCCAGAAGTCAGTGGCATTTCTATACACTAACAATGAGACTGAAGAAAGAGAAATTAAGGAGTCAATCCCATTTACAATTGCACCCAAAAGCATAAGATACCTAGGAATAAACCTCACCAAAGATGTAAAGGATCTATACCCTCAAAACTATAGAACACTTCTGAAAGAAATTGAGGAAGACACAAAGAGATGGAAAAATATTCCATGCTCATGGATTGGCAGAATTAATATTGTGAAAATGTCAATGTTACCCAGGGCAATATACACGTTTAATGCAATCCCTATCAAAATACCATGGACTTTCTTCAGAGAGTTAGAACAAATTATTTTAAGATTTGTGTGGAATCAGAAAAGACCCCGAATAGCCAGGGGAATTTTAAAAAAGAAAACCATATCTGGGGGCATCACAATGCCAGATTTCAGGTTGTACTACAAAGCTGTGGTCATCAAGACAGTGTGGTACTGGCACAAAAACAGACACATAGATCAGTGGAACAGAATAGAGAATCCAGAAGTGGACCCTGAACTTTATGGGCAACTAATATTCGATAAAGGAGGAAAGACTATCCATTGGAAGAAAGACAGTCTCTTCAATAAATGGTGCTGGGAAAATTGGACATCCACATGCAGAAGAATGAAACTAGACCACTCTCTTTCACCATACACAAAGATAAACTCAAAATGGATGAAAGATCTAAATGTGAGACAAGATTCCATCAAAATCCTAGAGAAGAACACAGGCAACACCCTTTTTGAATTCAAAATTAAGTTCAACATTTTTTCCATGAAATTATGGTGCTATTATGTAGGAAAATAATGTAAGATACAGACCGACAACACATAACTATGTCTGGTACTTCAGGTTAAGCAAATGCTTCCACTCTTTCACATGCAAATGCTTTTACAAAGGTCACCCAGGGTAGCAGCAGATTATGATCTATGAATGCCAAATTCCTTCTTTGAATGTAATTTTGATTAGTAACCAAAAGAACTCCGAACGAATATGGTTTTGTCATAATGGTAAACATATGCATCTTAGAAAACTTTAACAGCCAAAATAGTTAGTTTAGCTCAAGATTTCAGTATTTCAGTATCAAGATGGAAAAACTGGAATATAATTTTATGAACTTTTAAGTATTTCCATATAAAATCTTTTATGTATAACATTTTTTAAAGTTCCGTATTTTAAAATACACTGCTAATTTTTCTTTGCTTCTCACTAACACTGTTTAAGTTGCTCATGGTCCATGGTTAAATTCTCTTCTTGGTGTCTCCTGTTTGTGACTCTGCATGCAAACTTTAGAACTAACAATTCAACCAGTGAGGTCCCCTCATCCCCCCTCAATGTCCCTGACTTTTAATTTGACTTACAGTGAAATGGATTATGTTTTTATTTTAACTGCCAGATACATCATTACTGTATTGAGGCTCCCTAGCATATAAGCTTTGAAATCTCTGTAAAATATCATCCATCAGGGGAATATAGTAAATTACTATCAGGATGATTTTTTTTTTTAATGAATGCTTTTGTCATGTTTACTCAATGTGAAAGCCTTTCTTTAAAGCAGTTGGAGCAAAAGAGCAACATCTTTTCAGTCCATTGCCATGACTTAATGTTAATACCGAGGACTTTTATTAAAGATCAGATTTTAAGAGTTCCTATTTTCCTCCTAAAGCATCTTTATTAAACACTGACTCATTTTATGTATTGAATTCTAGTGTCTGAATTTTTAAAGTATTAAATAAATGTCCCTAAATAATTTCTGATTTTTCTCTGGTGTTTATTTGTGATAAATTAGTATACCCTGAAATATGTGTAGTATGGCATAGCGTGATATATATTAATTACTTCACAGCTGGCAGATGTATGAACACCGAAAAATAATAATGCTTTCCAATGTGGTGATTCTTGAAATGGTTGTACCTCATTGTAAAGATAGTTCTTTAAAATATTTGACTTTATTTGTGGGCAAAAGGTAATGCCAGAATGCATAGATTTGATTTTCACTCTTGTTACAAATAAGTTTATAATGTTTTTAAAAAATCCCTTCTTTAAAGCACAGAACCTTCTTCCAGAGGGATAATTTGCTTCTAAGAAAAGGGTACTTGTTTGCAACTTTGTATCTATAAACTGCCATCTTTCAGTAGACAATCTCAACACCTTATAGATGAGTCCAAAAGTAATTCTTATTTTCAAAGCATATTTAATATAATTGAGCCTATACTTTTACAACTATTAACAATAAAGCTAACATCTTCAAATGATTAAAAATTAGCAAGATATACCCTAGAGACGTCCTGACATTTTCTACCATCTAATAGGTTTTGTTTATTTCCTTAATATCTGACCATCTAAGAGGAAGTAAATGTTGTATGTGAATAGATACCCTGCCTCCCTCATTATCTTTGGAAAGTCTTCCACTTCTACTAGCAATGTCCCATACCTCCTTGTTGATTCAGCAAATTCCTGTTCATCCTTCAAAATCCACCTTAAATGTACCAGGCTTGTGTAATTACTACTGACCCTTTACAATCACTGGACTTAATTACATCTTCACAGAAGGTCCAATGGCACTGGAAAATGAACTCGATAGGGCAGGGATTTTTCTGACTTTGCTTTTAATGTATCTCCAGTGATGTATCTCTAGAACACTGATTGGTTCATGGTAGGAGTTCAATAAAATTTGTTGAGTGAATTTATCTTTGCAACACCTTATTGAGGTATTTTCCCATTATATCTTGGTTCTGTATCTGACTGATATGGAAAGTTCTTTAAGGACACTTTTACAAATTTGACACTAGCATAAGGCTTGCCACATAGCAAGAGCTCAATATCTAATATCTAATGGATTGACATTTAGTAACATGACTTTAGAAAGTAAGCAAAGGGTCTTTTTCCAAAAATATAAACAGAGGCAGAAGATAAGGAATTCTAGATTAATCTCCTTAATAGGATCTGATGTTAAATGATAACATGTACAGTATGCTCATTGAATGGTATATAGAATGTATTCAATAAATTACCCATTTCAATCATTAAATCAATCAGCATGAATATTTAAGTACATTCTTTCTAAAAGTGCATAAAGAAAAGTGAGTCAACAACCTTCCTTAAATGCTACGTAGTATATTATTGTTCTGATGTTTAAGATGTCCTTCTTATATCTAATTTATTATTGTTTTACATGTTATTAACTGTGATAATTTCTCTGGGTATGTTACAGGATCCTTGTGCACAGAGATTATTATATTTGTTTGTATTCTCAGAACTTTTAGCATATTCCTGTGCTCTGAATAGGTATTCAAAAACGAGTTGCCACTTTATTTGCTAAATACATTTTTGCTTTAATTTAAAATAATATATTTTATGAATTAAAGAGATGTAGAATCTACTTTCATAAAGCATTATAATTTAAAGTAAAGATCCTATTTATGTCACCTTATATGAAAACTTATGGTTCTTTTCTCTTTTAAAATTGTGGTGACATAAATGGTACTCTGATAAGATCATTTTACAAAGAGTATAGCGAAAATTTGTAAATGTGATGTTTCTATCTCTCAGTATTATCCCAACAACCCATTCTCAAAATTTTCTTTCAGATATATAACCTAAATGTTACATCATGAAGTTTATGTTTGTATTCTTAAAATGAAATTTTCAAACTGATAATGGGCAGTTTAGCTTCTATATGCCTTAGATTCCTTATCTGTAGAATGGAAATAATGGTAATGGGATCAGTGGAAAGATTAAGTGACAATATAGTAGACTATCAAAAACAGTAGTGATCATTTTTTTAATCATATCGTGTGTAAATTTGAGAATTTTTAATTTGTCAAAGTTATTTGGAATTTAATAGTACTTTAAGACATCATTGTTCCTTGAAATTATTGAGAGAGAAGTTATTTGAATATAAATATATAAGAACCATGGATAATAAAAACATATCAGTAGAAATAATATCTAGAATAGAAAAGAGTGGGAGAGGCAATGGTTAAATGGTTAAACAGTTAAATTTATGTATTGTCTGCATGAAAATTTCACAGAAGTCATGTAACTACTATTGACCCTTGAACAGCACAGAAGTTATGGGTACTGAGCCCCTGCATAGTTGAAAATCCATAGATGACTCTTGATTCTCCCAAAATTTAACTATTAATTGCCTACAGTTGACCAGAAGCCTTGCTGATAAAATAGTCTATTAATATATTTTTTATGCTCTCTGTATTACATACTGAATTCTTAAAGTAAGCTAGAGAAAAGAAAATGTTATAAGAAAATCATAAGAGAAAATACATTTACAGTACTGTATTTATAAAAAAAAAATCCATACAAGTGGACCTACACAGTTCAAACAAATGTTCAAGGATCAGCTGTATATGGGTAAGACTAAAGTAAATGTTCTTAAGTTCAATCACATTTGCTAAAATACTTACAAAATGTATGCCTCCATTGCACTCACAAAATGGCTTACAAAACTGTTTTAAAGATACTTTTCTGGGGGATCCCTGGGTGGCTCAGTGGTTTGGTGCCTGCCTTTGGCCCAGGGCGCGGTCCTGGAGACCCGGGATCGAATCCCACGTCGGGCTCCCGGTGCATGGAGCCTGCTTCTCCCTCTGCCTGTATCTCTCATGAATGAATAAACAAAATCTTTTAAAAAAATAAAGATACTTTTCCTAATGTTTTTAATAATTCCACTATTAGATGTAAAGGTAAAAAGCAGGTCAACAAATTCTTATTTATGTAGGTATATTGTGAGTGCTCTAGTTAATTCAATATTTTAGTTATTAGTATTATGACCTCATAATTTATAGATAAATGATCAATTTTTGAGTGATTAAAATTATAGCTAACACTCATATCTTTTAATAGTATGCCAAGCACTGCTCCAAGTGCTTGATATTTATTAACAACCCTGTAAGAAAGGTAAGCTATTATTTCAATTTTACAGAAAAGAAAACTAAAGCACAGAGAGGTTAAGTCGCCCAAGTTCTCACTACTAGTAAGACAGGTTTCAAACCCAAGAAGACTGACACCAGAATCATTGCTCTTAACCCCTACACTATGTTGCACAGAGTCACACAAAAAATACTGGGGTTAATGAGACAACCAACCATAAATCTACCCAGATCAGAAGCTGCATCATCCTCAGGACCTGCATGATCACTACTTTAGTTCAAAATCTCATTGTTGCATGGACTGCTGCAACAATCTTTCAGTCAGTGTTTTTTCCTCCAATCTGTAATTTATCTTCCAAACTGCCAGCACAATGGCATAAACTGATTATATAATTCCCAGGCCTAAAACATTTACTATTGCCGGTAGCCAGATCGTTCAGGATAGTAGCCAATAGACCAGTGTGTCTATTAAGCACCTGATATGAGGTTAGTCCTAATTAAGTTGTGCCATGTATATAAAATACACATGGGAATTTGACAATTTAGTATAAAAAATGTAACATATCTCATTAATAATGTTTGTTTTATAATATGTTTAAATAGTATATAACTATATATAATGAAATAAATATATTGAGTTAAATAGAACATATTTGTGTATGGTGTAAGAAAGTGGTTAGTTTTATTCTTCTGCATGCAGCTGTCCAATTTTCCCAACAACATTTGTTGAAGAGATTTTTTTTTTCCATTGGATGTTCTTTCCTGCTTTGTTGAAGATGAGTTGACCATAGAGTTGAGGGCCCACTTCTGGGTTCTCTACTCTGTTCCATTATCTATGTGTCTGTTTTTGTGCCAGTACCATAGTAGATTACAGCTTTGTAACAGAGCTTGAAGTCCAGAATTGTGATGCCACCAGTTTTGGTTTTATTTTTCAACATCCTTTGGCTATTCAGGGTCTTTTCTGCTTCCATACTAATTTCAGAATTATTTGTCCCAGCCCTGTGAAAAATGTTGATGCTATTTTGATAAGGATTTCATTGAATGTGTAGATTGATTTAGGTAGCATAGACAATGTAACAATATTTGTTCTTCCAATCCATGAGCATGGAATGTTTTTCCATTTCTTTGTGTCTTCCTCAATTTCTTTCATAAGTATTCTATAGTTTTCAGAGTATAGATCCTTTACCTCTTTGGTTAGGTTTATTCCTAGGTATCTTATGATTTTTGGTGTAATTGTAAATGGAACTGATTCCTTCATTTCTCTTTCTTCTGCCCATTGTTAGTGTATAGAAATGCAACTGACTTCTGTGCTTTGGTTTTGCATCTTGCCACTTCCCTGAATTCCTGTATCAGTTCTAGCAATTTTTGGTGGAGTCTTTTGGGTTTTCTACGTACAATATCACATCATCTAGGAAGAGTGAAAGTGTGACTTCTCCTTTGCTAATTTGGGTGCCTTTTATTTCTTTTTGTTGTCTGACTGCTGTGGCTAGGGCTTCCAGTGCTATATCAAACAACAGTTGTGAAGGTACACAAAAATAAACTTAAAATGGATGAAAGACCTAAGTATGAGACAGGAATCCATCAAAATCCTAGAGGAGAACACAGGCAGCAATGTTTTGACATGGGCGCAGCAACTTTTGCTAGACATGTCTCCAAAGGCAAGGGAAACAAAAGCAAAAAATGAACTACTAGGATTTCATCAAGATAAAAGCTGCTGCATAGCAAGGGAAATAGTCAACAAAACTAAAAGGCAATCTACAGAATGGGAGAAGATATTTGCAAATATATTAACAGATAAAGGGCTGGTATCCAAAATCTACAAAGAACTTACCAAACTCAACCCCCAAAAACAAAAACCCAGTCAAGAAATGGTCAGAAGACATGAAGAGACATTTCTCCAAAGAAGACATACAAATGGCCAACAGACATGAAAAAATGCTCCACACTACTTGGCATCAGGGAAATACAAACCAAAACCACAGTGAGATACCACCTCACACAGGCCAAAATGGTTAAAATTAATGACTCAGGAAACAACAGATGTTGGTGAAGATGTGGATAAAGGGGAACCCTCTTATAGTGCTGGTGGGAATGCAAACTGATGTAGCCACTCTGGAAAATAGTACAGAGGTGACT
Source organism: Canis lupus familiaris (assembly GCF_011100685.1). Taxonomy (NCBI): domain Eukaryota; kingdom Metazoa; phylum Chordata; class Mammalia; order Carnivora; family Canidae; genus Canis; species Canis lupus. The sequence continues at coordinate 34,997,842 of NC_049253.1, forward strand.
CAAAAAATTAAAAACAAAGCTACCCTGTGACCCAGCAATTGCACGACTAGATATTTTTACAAAGGATACAAACATAGTAATTTGAAGGGGCAGATGCACCCCAATATTTATAGCAATAATGTTCACAATAGCCAAAATATGGAAATAACTCAGATCTCTGTCGAGATATGATTGGATAAAGATGTGTGTGTGTGTGTGTGTGTGTGTTATTTTCAAAAAGAATGAAATATTGCCATTTGCAGCAATGTGGATGGAATTAGAGGGTATTATGCTAGGTGAAATAAGTCAGTCAGAGAAAGACAAATATCATTTGATTTCACTCATATAGGGAATTTGGGGAACAAAACTGATGAACACAGGGGAAAGGAAGGAAAAATAAAATAAGATGAACATAGGGAGGCAAATCATAAGAGACACTGAACTCTAGGAAACAAACTGAGGGTTGCTGGAGCGGAGGTGGGTGGTGGAAAGAGATAGTTGGTGATGGGCATTAAGAAAGGTGCTTGATGTAATGAGCACTGGGTGTTATATGCAAATGATGAATCACTAAATTTTTACCCCTGAAACTAATAATACAGTATATGTTAACTAAATTGACTTTAAATAAAGACTAAAAGACAAAATAGAACACATTTTTAATTATATTTATTTATTTTAGAGAGAGAACAAGAACACATGAGTGGGAGTGGAGAGCAAGAGGGAGAGAGACCCTCAAGCAGACTCCTTACTGAGTGTGGAGCCCACCTCAGGGCTCGATCTCACGATCCTGAGATCATGACCTGAGCTGAAACCAAGAGTCAGACACCCAACTGACTATGCCACACAGATGGCCCAAATAGAACATATTTTATATATTATTAAAAAATATAATGTATTATATCCTGTCTACTGTTATTAAAATTAATTTTACAACTTTTTTAACATGGCTACTAGAAAATTTAAAAATATATGTATAAATTATATTATTTTTCTATTGGACAGAATTGATCCATTGGATAAAATATAAGCTTCCCTTTCTCTAGTTTCTACCATTTTAACCCCTTTTCTGGTCAATGAATCAGCCTACAGTCTGGTCTGTGATCCAATTTGGTACATAAAGTATATATAACCAGACCATGATTCTATTACATACATTCAGACTTTTAAACACCCTAATCTCTTTGACATAAGTCCTTTTGTTTTTTTAGTATTTTATTTATTTATTTGAGAGAGGGAAATAGAGACCACAAGCTGGAGAGGGGCAGAGGAAGAAACAGACTCCCCCTGAGCAGGAAGCTAGAATTGGGCTCCATCTCAGGACCCTGGAATCATGACCAGAGCTGAAGACAAACACTTAACCTACTGAGCCACCCAGGGGCCCTGACAGAAGTCCTTTTAATCTCTGATTTCCTTGGTGAAATCCTAGGAATATCTTAAAATTTATTTCAATGGTTTTCTCTATGAGATCTACTCTGACCTGTCTAGGCAGCATCAGACACTTCACTGATGATGTTCCCACCTCTCTATGCTGATTAATGATGTTCCTTCTGTACTCTCTTGTAATCATTGGTAAACACTTACCTCCTACAACAGACTTGGATTCTCCCACGAACTGTAAATGCACTTAGTGCTTACCAAATAAAAGAACATAAATGGAATTTGGAATCAAACAGATTTGCTTTGATTTATGTCCCCACCACTGATTAAATATGTGACTTTGGAAATTTTATTTAAACTCTATTACGCAGATGATATGAGGTTTTGTTGAATCTGTGTTTATTCTACTGCATACCAGTTGATACTCCTTTACAAAATATATCCTTTATATTAGTTTCCTTGCCATTTAACTGGTTGTCAGTAAGATGTTTCCAGACTTCATAAATAAAGACATTTCCAGGTTTTGGCTTAAGATTAATGAGAGATTTCAGTAAGAGTTACATTAAAGAGTTACTGAAATTATACAAATAATGCAGGTGACATAATTTAGAATGGCAACTTCTTACATATTTTTTAATTATGGAATTTTTAAAAACTTATTAAATTCATTACAGTCAAATGGACATGAAATTCTTATACTAACCAAAGGCCAAGTGAAAGGCAGCATAACCTTTTCAAATTATACTTAGGGAGATGGAAATAAATGAAAAAGAGGCATGGCAGGGCTCATTTCAAATACTGATCATTTTCCCAGAATTCCTTCTAAACACTGGAGGTTTCAAATATCAAAGACTATTTTTGATGGCAGAAAGAGTAAAATGTATCTGGGAGCTTCTAATTTGGGGGAAGGAAAGTCTCAAGTGCTCATAGATGACCACTAATGAACTGACATCCAGCAGCTAATAATGAAACCATGTTGAAGGCATGTATTAGAGAACCCATAATTCTATTATTCTTTTAAAATGTAATATGATAGAATGAAAATAAGCAGTGAAAAATAAGCAATATCATAATCATGTATACCACAACTCAAAGCACTCACCCAATTCTAAAAACATATAGCCAGGCCTCAAAACGGATAAAGCCTATGTGTTGTAAAACCTCTGTTCCATTCCATTCAAAATGTATTTAACATTATTTACTGCCTCTTCCATTCCTATAATTTCTGCATCTAGTCCTTCTGTTTTAAAATAAGCCATGTGTTTGACAAAAGAATGTTTTCAAATTCTTTAATTCAAATGGTGAATAAAACAAACATATTTTGATAAGTTTTAGGCTAATTCATTTTGAAGGCTTAAATCATGTTTTTAAAAATACAGTGTTTTGCTCTTTATGCTAATTTGTAACTTCCTGCTTCAACAAAAATGACTTTAGAGAGACAACACAACATGTTTCTCTGACATCAAAAAGTGCTTGCAAAACATTGTGCTGAATTAGTTGAAAATGAATCAGAAAACATAAGGGTTGCATTTCTACTGAACTTCACAGGAAGTTGAATGTGAGAAACCAGAGTGCTTTGGGCAGACTGGTTTTGCGATTTTACTTAACCCATTCTTGTGACAGTTAGAGGCACCTCTTTCTGCATGAAGGTTTGTCCATTTCAACTTGATCAACAATTTGTTTTGCTCTCCTTTGTCCCTCTTCCCAGGTGATGCTCTAACTAGACAGAAGTTGAGAAGGATCTGCAAACAATTTACAGATGATAAGTGGAACATGACTGACATCTCTTTATGATTTCTTGGGTTAACTATGATTCAGAAGAAGCAAGAGATTCTGGTTTAGTAACTAATAAAATTGATTTGGGATGAATATTTTAAAATTTAGCCTTTATTCTCTCTTAAGTACATGAATTTAATAAACAGCCCATCAATATTTTGTCAACCACTTATTTAGTTTTGGACTCTCAATGCATTTTTCTCTTTATTTGAATTTTACTTCACGGAAGGTTTCAAAAGAATTTTTAGAATAAGTGATAAAGATACATATTTTATTGATAAAAATCAATCCACTACTAGCATTTGTTATTCACAGATTCCATTTCATAATGCCCTTCTTGGGAAGGGGAATAGTAATCATTGAAGGTAGAAAACAGCATCAAATACTGCCACTATGACTTTACCCAGAATTTTTTCAGCTCTTACGCATCTCTACCTTCTCTAAAGTTGCTCAATTCTTTCACTGTCTCTTGGAGGTGTTTTGTTATTTACCTGAGTAGTCTATCACTCATGAGTTAGAAATGAAATCCAAAAGTATACTAAATCTCACTGCAACTCAGTCAGATAACTCAAATTACTTCTGAGACCAAATTAACCCAGATATAATTTTGGTTTAAAGTTCTATCTGATGCCTACAAAGGCTTTACTGTCAATAGTGTGGAACAGAGATCATAGTCTTTTTTTTTTTCTTTAATGTTATTAAAGGTCCAACTCAGTGCAATGAAGGAGCTAGACTATTAATTAAATTTGACTTTAATTAAATGTTAATTGTAATATTCACATATAGTTAGTGACTATGATCTCATCTGATAAAAATTTCAAGCCCCATACACAAAGTTATATACGATAACATGATAACACTACAGAAATTTCAGATAAAATTTATTGTGACATCAAGTTATTGACTTCAACTGATTTGGTGCATTTTTCATTTCAGCTCTTTGCTGAAGTTGTTTATATTTTCATAATTTTGTTCCTCAGTGTTGTCTGCCATGCTTCTAAGAACACATGTGGAAACTAAGATTTTATGCTTTTCAAAAACATATTCTGTGTGATTTCTGCAGTTTGAATGAATCATTTATTTACGTAGTAATAAGGTAAGCTCCTTGACATCTTCTCATTGGTTTTTATTCCAGACTTGTTTTCTTTCTAAGGCCACCTTGCACATATCAAAGGGTTGACATTCTCATTCTCTGATTTCAATTTTAGGTTCTAATGTGCATGGAGGGCTTACTCTATTTTATCAAAATTTGTACTTTATCACAGTAATTGTTATAATTGCTGATATATATTCAAGACCTCCTTTGTTCAAGAATGGTAACAAATACTTTACATGGATTATCTCACTTAATTCTCACCACTACTTTTCAAAGTGTCATTATCTTGACAGCTATCCCTTGACTAGGAGTCAACATGAGGTTAAATATGTGCCCAAGTTCACACAGCTAGGAAATAACAGAGCTAGGATTCACATCCAGTCTCTAACTTTAAAACCCACAGACTTAAATATTTTTCTTCATGAAACTCTCATCTATAATAGGAAAATTTCATCTTTCATATTCATGAAATAAAAGACTTGTGAAGTAACACATTTCCTTTCTCTAGAATAATAAGAAAACCTTCAACCAGTCAGAAAATTTGACTTAAAAATTTGTTCAAGTTTCTTTTAAGCCAATTATGATCCAGTATTTGAAAAAAAAAATTTAAGATTTTATTTATTTATTCATGAGAGACAGAGAGAGAGAGAGAGAGAGAGGCAGAGACACAGGCAGAGGGAGAAGCAGGCTCCATGTAGGGAGCCTGACATGGGACTCGATCCAGGGACTCCAGGATCATGCCCTGGGCTGAAGGTGGCGCTAAACCACTGAGCCACCCGGGCTACCCCAGTATTTGAAAATTTAAGAGTTTTTTTCTCCCTCTTGAGAGAGGATGCATATATGTTCAACATTATAAATTAAAAAATTGGAAAGTCTCAGGTACATAGTCCCACAGCTTAAGATATATTAAAAAAAAATAAGTGTCCCATGGGATGCCTGGGTAGCTCAGTCAGTTAAGTGTCTGCCTTTGGCTCAGATCATGATCCTGGGGTCCTGGGATCGAACCCCATGTCGGGCCCTCTGCTTAGCAGTGGGAAGTCTGCTTCTCCCTTTCCCTCTGCAGCACCCAGCCTCCTCGCTCATGCTTTCTTTCTCTCACTCTCACATACATAAATACAATCTTTAAAAAAAAAAAAAAAGACCTCATTAGAATTTTATCATAAGGACCATTTCTGGTATTTTAGATTTGTGTGGAATATTTCACATTATGATTCAACATTAAATAAATGTTCCTTGCTCACATGTAATGGTTGTTTAAGTAGTATTAGAGTATCTGATTATGATTCGAGAGGGGTTCCAGTCTTTATGAAAAATTCATGCTGTGACCATTAAGACAAGGGGTTTCAAATCCTTTAGAGTTTGTGAAATCTGTGTTGTACTGTGACTATGACACTTCAAAGTGACTTAGAAGACAACGCAGAAGTTGTGCATGATTTTGCCACTGGTAAATTTATATCTCAAGGAAACCAATACAATTAAAATGGAACCTCGTGGTTTTCAAACTCTAAAATAGTAAATAAATTATAGTAATGCTTGATCTTACTTTATGTACAAAAGAACTATAACAGGAATTCACAAGTAAAGGCAAGAAAATTTGGATTGGGGGGAAAGAATACAGTGATGTAGATTCTGACTTATTTGTTGGATAATCTTGAGCAAGGCTCCTACTAATTCCTACTAAAGAAAATAAAGTGCTAGCAGATATATTAGTACTACCTTTATCTGCCCATTACAAGTTGAATATATAAGGGTGGAAGACACATTTTCGTTTCTTAAAAGGCAAACTCACCCTTGTGTGAGTGGTCTACATTAGCAGAATAACTGGATGGCTAACATACAGAAAGAGTTAATGCAGGTTTAACGTATGTGAACAGGTGAATAAATTTTCATGCTTGATGAAAAGGACTTTGCTGAAACGTAGTAAGTTCTAGATTTGAAGTAAGAAATGGCCCCAAATCGGCTTACTCAGAGTTATATTCTTGGGCAAATCTCTCTTATTCAGAGCTTCTGTTTGCTTATCTCTAAGGTCATCATGATACAAATCAGTCATAGGATGCATAAATGAATGTCTAAGACACTGAAACATAGCACATGGTTAATAATGTATGCTTTTCCATTTACAGATGGTAAAAGTAACTGAGCCTCGATCTCCAAGGGTTGTGAGGACAAAATAATTTATCAGAGTATTAATAAAATCATCCCCTAATAATTCTCTATCAAGTAACTTCATGTCAGTATTAACTTTGACCCTAGTTAATGAAGTTATCTAAAGTAAGTAGAGTAGCTTAGTTTCTAACTTAAATCACTTTCCCTTTCTAAAAGTTTATTCTGCATTCTTCTCTAACCTCCCATCTAATCTGTTTATTCTTGGTACCTAGGTTTCTCTAACATAGGAGTAAGATACTTCCAAAGGTATGCCCAGCTTCCAGGATTTCGGTGGTACATATTGCCTCAATGACATCCTAACTACCTGGCAGACTGAAGCACCTTCCTTCCTGTCCAACACTGGTCAGAACAGAGCCAACTGTATCCTTCTATTGGAAGATAACTCTATTTACTAGAATTTAAGACTTTTTGTAGTCAAAAATCCCTCAGAATTTTTGTATGCACATATGTAAAATCTCCAGATGGAAAACTAACCTCATACTATATGTTAATTATTGTTGGAGAGCTTTACTTAGCAGCCCTCAAGTGACTCGGCAAGGTGCCGAGGAGAGCAGATATAAGAGATGAAGAAAGTATTAGATGTTTATGTTAAGTCAACCACACTTAATTTAAAGGCTTACCCATTCCAAAGAAAACCAAAGCTTTGAAAATTCAAGAACATATTGTCTAACCCTAAACCACTTTTAATAAACAAGGACTTTCCAGTTACCACAGCAAATTATGTTTCAGGGCCTATTATGTGTCCTCTTGTCTTCCATATAATGGCTTCTTTCTTCTTCCTGCTTCCCCTGCCCACCCCCATCCCCTATAGAGACTGGTCAGTATAAAACAGTGTGGTTAATATGGTTATAACATAAACAGGAGAGACTTTCCAAACAAATATGTTCATAATTCTAATAAGATATCACTTTCTAAGTACTTAAGATGCACTAACTAATAAACTCATCATTACACACACACACTAAAACCCGTAGAGAGCATCACATCAAACACATGTGTATATATGTAACATATATGCCATTAGATTTAATTTTATCTTGGTAAAATAAGCAGATATGGTGGATACTAGTGTTTGATTGTTAAAAGGAGATGAAGAAACTGAAAGGCTGTGGCCACTCGAATGAGTTCCCTGATAGCTAGTCTGCTGGTTTCTGGTACAGTGAGGCTACAGACTCATTTGCAGCTCTTGAGTCTATTAGCTTTTATTTTTCAGCACCAATTGCTTACCAATTGCTGAGAGTCAGGCACAGTGCTCAGATACTGAAAGTACATATAAAGACACAAGAATGAGTAGTTTGCCTTCAAAGACTACACAGGTGAGTTGGGAAACTCTACACTGTCTTACTGTTTCCTAGTTTTAATTAAAACCTGGAATGGTGATTCTCACAGTATCATTCCCAAATTATCAGTCCTGGAGGGATTATTAGAAATGCAAACTCTCAGGCCCCCTCCCAGATCTACTGAATCAGAAATTTAAGAATCTGTATTTTAACAAGCCCTCCAAGTTATTTTGGTGCACACTGAAGCTTGGAACCAGTAGTCTAAATAGAGAGATTGGTGAAAAAATACATAGCTTCACGTGGAAATGTGGGAAAAGGCTTCTAAGGGACTGACACTTGAGCCATGCCAGGGAGGGTTTACACATTTTATTTCTAGGCAGAAAGGACAACATTAACAAAAGCAGAGAGGGAAGAATGTCATGTGTGTGACACTCCTACAAATTAAAAACAAGAGGCAGAGATGGTAATAAAGCAAATTAGGCTGGGTCCAGGGTCTAGATGTATTGAATATTTTAGGCCTTATCTCATATAGGGCTTGAAATAAGGGCTGTAGCAAATAAGTTCAGGGACCCACTATGAAAAGGACCTGTAACTGATGCTCCTGCAAAATTTGGGCTTCTTGTTGATCACCTGTTACTGACCATGGCTCTCTGGAGCCATCTGATTGAACAGAATGTGTCCAATTGGGAAATGCTGGGAAAGGAGAGAATCAGAAGGAAGCCCCAGACTCAGATGCTTTCAGATAGGTGTGACATCTCTGGGATCCAGCTGGGCTTTGACAAATTTAATCAAAGGTAAGTGAGTTAGAGTAAAGGGAAGGAGGAAAAGAGGTGGAAGGATGTCAAAAGGTGGTTTTAACTAAAATTCAGGGTAACTATTCAAAATAAAACACACACAAACAACAGCAACAAAAATACAAAGGGAAAATTTTAAGATTAACCACATGGATATGTATAACTATTGTATAGTTATTATAGATGCTCAGTTCATAGACCGGGAAATACGACATCACCTTTTCTTCATCTTGATCTAAGATACTCTTCACAATGACAGGGGCAAGGATTAGCTCTACCCACTGTTTTATTCCTTCCTGTATCTTCACAGCAATTTGTTATTTACAAGTTTGGGAATATAGTTTTATCATCCTCAAGCCCATTTTATAGGGACAATCTTTGAATATCCTCCTTGTCTATTTTATTGATCAAGTGTGTCAGAAGGACAACTTTATTTGCACAAATAGTATAAACATTTTGAAAAGAGAAGGATTACATTTAGAGTAAATATTTTGTATTAATCACTGGGGAATCTGGGTTACAGAATGTGGCCGACTTCAAGGATTGGTGGTAGCACTGTAGCAATCAAAAAACACTTTCAAACTCTGGGGCCTCCAGCAGCTAAGGCACAGCTACAAATTTAGCATTCCCTCATTTTAAGCACTCCAAAATATTTTAGTGATTGTCTTGATAGGATTCCAGTAAAAAACAGCTGTCAAAATGTATCATATATTTGCAAACCACCTACACAGCACTGTTACTATAATTGGTTGAGGTTTGTTTTTTTTTCATTTGACTTTAAAAAGGTTGTGGAAAGCATAATTTAGGTTTGGTCAAACTTTTATTAATGTTCACAGGAGAAATACAGTCCATAATTAGACTTCAGTTTTTAAAGTATTTCATATTTGAAAAATAAGCAAGCATATAGGTGGCAATTTTTCTTTACAGCTTCATTAATCTAAAAGTCAAACCCTCATGGGCTGTAGTGTGTGCATAGTATTGCAAATCACCACTTTTTAATCTGTTGTATCTGCTGCATCAAATAGCCAAAGTAATTTGGTCAGCAGTGTTTTCATTGGTTTTAATATCTCCTTCCCCACCTCCTTTCCACTCTAAATTGTGACTTAATTGCACTAGGGTTATCCTTTTTAAGCCATGACACTAAAATAGCCTGGAGTACTACAGTTCTTTTTGTAGAAACCATAGTCCACTAAACAGAGGGTCTATTTCACTACCCACATGTCTATCATGGATGTCTTAGAATTCAGGGTAACTAGTTTACTGGTTAAAACAGAGCCAAAAACAATAGCAATTCCAAATTGCAAAATTTCTAGAAAATATGTGGAGGTCCTTTCTGACATTAGTTTTTTTTTTTTTCATTATGCTGTTCTGCTTGGCCCTGAACATTGAGTTTTATTGCCAGACTCAAAAAGGGCACCTCAAAAAATATTATTTTACTTCTCTGAATTACTTTAACTGTGTTTTCAAGCAAGGCACTTTCCTATATTGATAAAATCAATTACAGACTCTTTCAGTTAAAAACAAAAGTTACACTGTGGAAAATATTAACTCTAGTAATCACCAGGGAAAATATCTGTTCATATGGCTTCAATAGGCAGCTCTATATGCCTCATGGATCAGAACTTCTATCCTGATCTCTTGCCCTCCATGCAGCCTAACAATCTATAGAATATCACTATTTCCTTGTTATCCACAAGTCTGTCTACATAAGCATCCACAATTCTACATTTTCACTATTCATAGTACATAAATGTTTGTGATATTTAATGCATGAGCCTAGCAGGGAGGTGATTATAATGTGAATTGAGATTTTGGCCATGGAAATGGGAGAGGAAATGGTGGATCCCAGAGATCTTCTGCAAGAAGAATTCAACACTTGGGGCACGTGGGTGCCTCAGTTGGTTAAGCGTCAGATTCTTGATTTCAGCTCAGGTCCTGATCTTAAGGTTGTGGGGTTGAGCCCTGTGTGGGACTCCATGCTCAGGTGGAGTCTACTTGAGATTCTCTCTCTCTCCCTCTCCCTCTATCTCACCCATTGTGTGCTCTCTCTCTCTCTCTTTAAAATAAGCAAATAAAAAAATAAAATAAAATAAGCAAATATTTTTTTAAAAAAAGAACTCTAGTCTTGATGGGTAAGAGAACACCTTAGCTCAAGGGCAGTGGTAAGTGGGGTCCCTTTGGTAGGGATGGGAAAGTATGATGTCAAGTACAGACATCCATGAAAGTATAACCTTATGTTTTCAGCAAAGAATTTTTTAAAAAGATATTGTATTTATTGATTAGAGAGATAGAGAAAGCAGGAGGAGGTACTGAGGGAGAAGCACACTCCTTATTGAGCAGGGAGTCCAGTGTGGGGCTCAATCCCATGACCCTGAGATCATGACCTGAGTCAAAGACAGCCATTTAATCAACTGAACCACCCAGGTGACCCAAGCAGGGAACTTTTAACACACATAAAATAAGGATCTTAAGGCAAAAAACAAAAAATAAGTCACAGATGATAAGTGAACATGAAACACTAAACAAAAGGCAATGATAAGGAAAATTTAAGAGTTTTCTTTTTTTTTTTTAAGATTTTATTTATTTATTTGATGGATAGAAAGAGCATAAGCAGGAGGAGCAACAAGAAGAGGGAGAGGTTAGAGCAAGGAGCTGAGCAAGGAACTGGACAAGGGGCTCAATCCTAGGACCCTGGGATCATGACCTGAGCTGAAGGCAGACGATTAACTAAGTGAGACACTCAGGTATCCCAGAGTTTTCTTTTTTTTAAAGAGTCACACATAGTTTCTCATTGAAAAACAATACTGAAATTTGGTAGAATGTACCAGCCAACCCTGCCTCTTGATGTTCACATTTTTGGATAATGCCCTTCTACACTGAATAGAGCTAACCTATGGCCAGTAGGACATTATGTAAATGACACAGTGTCACTTCCAATATGTCATAAAATATATTGAAAATTCTGTCTGTTCTTGAATCACTCACTCTTCCACCTTGACAGTGGATCCTCCAGCCCAAGTCAAGCCTTCATATATCTGCTATCCTAAATGACATTGTAACTGAAACTTCATGAGACAAGAAGCCAGAGCCAGTCAAATGAGGTGCTCCCAAATTCTTGACTTAGAAAAACTATGAAATAATAAATGTAAGCTTTTGTATAATTCGTTATGCAGCAATAGATCACTAATATGTCCTGCCTGATGAGTTTTAAGGATTATAATTTATATAAAATTTAAATATATATAAATACATAATTTTATTATAATTTATATCATTATATATTGTATTTATATAATTTAAACTTCATATATTTATGTTTCAGGTGTCAGAAACTCAACTCAAGCTGCCTTAACCTGAATTCCTTCCCAGTAATCCCTAAATAAGGAATTTGTTGGTTCAAGTAACTGAAAGTACAGGAGAGAGCTTGTTTCACAAACTGCTAGGCTTGAGGGCTTAAGCAATATTGGGCTTTTCTGGCCTATGTGCTCTTTGGCCTTTGCCCTCCTCCTACATTATTTAGTTCTCATGCTCTTCATGGACAGATGACTTTCAGCAGCTTCAGCCTTATATTCTTCTAGGTTCCAGTGCAGTGTGGGAAAAAATGACTCTTCTTCCCAATAATCCCAGAAAAATTCTCATTGTATCACTTTAGCCTTAACTATACATCAAATGTCTCTGACCCAGCCACAGAGCTGGAGTAAAGAGAGCATAGCTGTCTAGTTTAAATCACATGCTTCCTCTTATGAATAGAAAGGCTAAATGTGAAAAAAGTTTTTACCAGAGGAAAAGTAGGGTACTGGGGTCTTCAGATGAGAAGTGCAGAATGGATGCTGGGCAGAAATATCTCCCATGCCTTATATCAATTAAATGAAGTAGTTGATAATATTACCACTTCCCAGAGAAGACAATAAAAGACAAAAGACAATAAAAAAGCTTGAGTGGCTTGCGTGGAATTCTGCAGCTAGATGTGGAAGGGCTGGTCAGATTCTAGAACCCATGAGTCACACCACATTATTATATTACCTCTCTAAATAATCCTATGAGTAATTATTTTACAGTGACTTGAAAATTTGAATTATTTAGACATTTCATCTGCTCTACTCCCTCTATCCTAAATTATACTCCTGTTCTGTATAACCTGATCATTTTTTTCACTTGTCCTATTTCTTCAACTATGAATCCTAAGTGTTAGATGAAATACCTCAAATGGGCTAGGCTATAGAGAATCAGTGCACAATCTCATTATCTAAACCTTTCATTATAGTTATTGGATGAACAAATGAGTCTTAATAAATTCCCTTCAGCCCTTGCACATAGTCCTGTTCTAGTTCCCAGCATACCAGTTTGAGGGCTGTGACAGGCAAGGTTTTGTTGGCTATCCTTTCTGCTCTTTATGAAATCTATTCCTTGAAGATTAAATGTCCAGAACAATCTATAGTCCTAGACTATTATACAAAGATACAAGTGCTTATCTCTCTCTTCATTTATCAGTATCTTTTTTTGTTTGAAATTCATTCTCATCCCAGTCTCTTTTGAAGTATCACTTAAAAATTAGTAGTTGTTAAATTGTAATTGTTAAAACCACTCTGCTAAATTCTTCAAGATCAACAATATTGAAACAGTTCTGCTAATAATCAAACAATTTCTCTGTATGTCACCTTCCCTGAAACAAAGAAAATGGCATGACTATTTGCTCAAAACAGCGTTCTTTATTCATCAACAATAGCAGATATTTAAGGGCACCTGAATCTTCCTCTTCCTTTCCTTAATATCTCCTACTAAGGCTTTTGAGCTTGATTAAATGAAAATCTCCTTTAAGGAAGAAAAATGTGGTATGATAATATCTAAACATAAAAGGCATACAATTATGTATGTGATAATCATGCAATAAGCACTTTATATACATTTCTTAAGGAAGAAGGCTGTCACAAAGAATCAGCACAAGCATAAAAATACATGAGTTCAGGCTCCAGTTCATAAAAATAGCATACTTAGGAAAAACAGCAACTTACCAACTCTCTTTTCTTTAGTTTTTTATTTATACCAACTATATATTTCTTTCTACTGTAAATATAGACTGCATCTACCTTGTAACTGCCTGTATAATCACTGATAGGCTTAGATATTATTTTTATATTTGTTTCTTTTCCAGATTCAGTTTTATAGGCATACATAGGCTCAACTATTGAATTTCCATTAGCATAAGTCATTGGCAATAACTCTATTCATGTGGTCAAAGAGAAACATTTTTCTGAATGAAAATTCATTTTAGTAGATCTGAGGGGGATTATTGATTTTAAAAGAACTATGAAGTCAGTAAGAATCATTTGCTTATTTCTAAAACCACCTAGAATTTAAATGATGTTTCCCTTAAACACTGATCATATCACATCATTTCTATATCTCATGCTTTAAGCTGTTCATTCAACAAAAACACCTGGGTGGGCCATATATGTAGCATGCTGTACTACTTGCTATGGAAATGCAAAGAAGAATTTCGCCCAAGACTATGTAGTAGCAAAGATGAGACTCTGAGCAAGTGGCACTGTCATCCAAGAGTGTGCAATGGCACAAAGATACCATCAGAAGCAATAAATCTCAACACAAGGTAACATATTATTAAATGTCAAAATGGACGCACTGGTGCAGGCAACAGCAGCCAGAAATGCTGGTGAGAAAAATAAGGGGTTGGGGTGGAGTGAAGGCAAGACACAGTTTCTTTAAAAACTGTTTAAAAATTTTTTTTAAGTTTTATTTTATTTAAAAACCTTTTAGAGTTCAAGAATGAACAGGAAATGCAAATGTGAAAAGGAGGAAGGGGACAATTCCAGGTAAGAATAAAAGGTAGGAATCAATGCAAAAAAAGGACAAGCATGGCAACAAAAATAGAAATTGGGGGGAGGAGGATAGAAGGGTCCAGAGGGGTGGAACAAGTAGGAAATAATGTAAAAGTGGAGTAAATTGAAGTAAAAGTGTTTTCAAGCTCTGCTCAACAGAGCCTGGAACTCTGAATCATTGGGATTCTGGAGACTTTTTTTTTTTTTTTTAAATACCTGTTACATGCTGGGATTTTGCATACACTTTCTTCAATGAAGAGTACTACTGCTTTACAGATAAATAAGTAAATGAGTAAGTAGATAAACAAGCACACAAATACATAAAAGCTGAGAGCCAAATACTAAGGAGACACGAAGATGCTGAATAAGGGAGTGTCAAGGAGAAGACGTGGGCAAAGGTGTGCCAGGGGAGTAGAAAGGAGGATACCTGTCATTGAGGGGTTGAGACAGGAGGCAGGGCTGGGAGAAACCAGAGGAAGTCTGTTACAGTACTTACACGAATAGTGTCTAAATATCTAAATTTATTATCTTATCCTTTATCTTGAAGGGATTCAAGTGTGTGGTGACAGGGTCTGGACCTACCTGTGGTGACACAGAGTAAGAGAAGGCATATAACCCTAATTATTCTCCAACAACTGTGCACAACAGCTGACATGCCAGGGCTCTCTTCATCTTCATCCCATTCCAGTAAAGTAGGATGTACAGCTAGCTATGTGCTGGCCAAGCTGCTCCTTGCACTTAGAGTCACAAAAAATAGCTTCTCTGTGGCAGAACTAGGAAACAAATGGAATGAAATGTCGACTCAAAATATTCCCATTTAGGGGTCATTTAGAAGATATGGAAGCATTGAAAACAAGAAGTAATTTGTCAGGATGACTTAGTGTCGGGACTTAGTGTCATCCCGACACTAAGTCTTAGTGTCATCCCGACACTAAGTCTTAGTGTCATCCCGACACTAAGTCTTAGTGTCTATGCTAAGTGTCTATGCTACTAAGTCAGAATGCCTAGCTCAAGTTTCACCCCCCTACCCCAGTTTGCTATGTGAGGCAGGGGTGAGGTACTTAACCTCTCTGTGCCTCAGGATTTTCTATTTAAAATGGAGATAATAGGGGCACCACGGTGGCTCAGTCGGTGAGCATCAGACTCCTGATTTCAGCTCAGGTCATGATCTTAAGATTTGGGGATTGATTCTGTGCTCAGCATGGAGTCAGCTTGAGGTTCTATCTCTCCCTCTGCCCCTCTCCCAACCCCCGTTTGCATAAGTGCTCTGTCTCTCAAATAAATAAATCTTTAAAAAATAAAAATAAAACAAAAAGGAGATAACAACAGTGCCTATTTTCTAATTGTGTTCTGAGGATTAAGAGAATCAATGTAAGATGCATAGGACACTGTCGGACATACATTAAATATGTATGTGTTAGCTATTGTTTTTAGAAATAGTTCGGCTAAGACATATCTGTATGAAAGCATACATGTGTGGCAAAACTGCATTGACCTAAATATGCATACAGAAATGAATGCAAGTAAAACTGAGGAAATCTGAGTAAGATTGATGAGTTGCATCCATGGCAATATACTGGTTGTGATTCTGCAATGCAGTCTGTAAGATGGTAGCATTAGAGAAAACTGTAAAAGATATTATCTCTTACAACTGCATGTGAATCCACAATTATCTCAAAATAAAAAGTGTAATTTTTAAGATGTGTGGGTTATTCTCTCTCCCCTCATAAATCTGTGGAAGAAATGACTGTGTTGCCACATACTGGTTTATGTGAAGGGAAGGATTTCATGTGATATGGAAAGGAGTCATCTATTGTGGTCTTAAAAGCAATATGCACTAGCAATATATGAAGAAAGGAGGGAGAAGAAAATCAGTGGGAGGAAGAGGGGATATAGTAAATCAGTAATTTTTTATGAAAAAAAAAATCAGCTTAACTGCCAGTGGAGACTGGAAAATTGAGAAAAGATTCCAAGGCTGCCAAAAAAGCTGGTTTAATTTGTTCAGTGCACATTAACACCCAAATGAGGGAACAGCAAAGGCTGGAACCCAGACCCCAGACATGTGGCCTCCATTAAAGAAAAGGACCTTTTTGGTAACTTACACAAAGTAGCAATGAGGGCTGGTACAGGTATGCAATAGACTTGCTCCTGTCCAACCCAAGGTCCAAAGATTGGAAATAAAGAAGAAATTAGAAGAAAAATAAAAATATAAAAAATAAAAGATCCTAACCCTCAATAAAGGGACTGAAACTTTGGAATCTAGAATTATTATTTTGCCTTTCAATGTTTCTGAGGAAATATCTGGACTTAGGTATAATAAAGTAATTCCAAAAATGCCTTTTTTTGGTGTGGATTGTAAGCTCATTTTGTTCAACTCAAAAAACTAAAATTAATTTTTTTTCTTTTTTTAAAAATTTGCCTTTTTATCATAGAAATATTATAAAGCACAAATATAGATATAATAGTATAATGGATTTCTTGTGTCCATTGACCAGGTTCAAAAACTATCAAATGGTAAATTTTATCTCATTTAGCCGTGTAGCCACACCTCCACTGAATTATATGAAAGGAAATCATAAATATCATATATTAATGTGTGTTTACTTCTGTTTATGTCTCTAATTAAGGGTTTTTTTAAAAAAAAACATATTCAAAATAGGATTATCACAACTAAAATTCCCCAATTGGCTCATAAATGTTTTGTTTTGTTTTTTTTTAGTTTATTGAAATCAAGACATAAGGAAGTTTCCTTCACTGCATTTAATTAATATGCATTTCAAAATAATTCCTTCTTCTTCCTCCTTCTCCTCTTTTTCTCTTCTCTCCTTTCCTTTTCCTCTTCTCCTTCCCCTTTTATCCCTTCTTCCCCTCCTCCTCCTCCTCCTCCTCCTTCTATCTATTGGATGAAGAAATCAGGTCCTATGACAGAAGTTTTTACATTCTGGATTTGGCTGATTTTAAACCTAATGACATATAACAGGTTCCTATATTCTTTGTTTTCTCTAGTTAGAAATTTGATTCATCTGGTTTCTGTAATTTCTGATGAATAGTTGCCAGTCTTACTACAGCTTCATTGAGAAAACTGTACCTTTTTTCTTTTCTTCCTCTCTGTCTCAAGTTTTCAGAAGATTTATTGTAGGATACACAAGTGTGGCTTCTTTTCATTCATCCTTTTAATAGGATTGATGGGATTTCATTAATTTGTGATTTGATATTGTTAGTTTATTTATTTATGTATTTTTTTTTAAAGATTTCATTTATTTATTCATGAGAGACCCAGAGAGAGGCAGAGACAGGAGAAGAAGGCTCCATGCAAGGAGCCCAATATGGGACTGGATCCTGGGACTCCGGGATCATGCCCTGAGCCAAAGGCTCAACCACTGAGACACCCAGGCATCCCTGATATTGTTAGTTTAAATAAAAACCTCTCAACTAGTATCTCTTCCAATTTTTTTTTTCCACTCTGTTCTGTCTCCTATATATAGGACCCCTATGACAGTTATATTAGGCTTTTTCATTGAGTCCCAAGTCTCTTACAATCCTTTAGGTATTTTCCATCCTTCTCTTTTTCAGTACTTCAGTGTAGATATTTCTTATCTGCTGCCAAAACCTATCTATTGCATTTGTAATGTCATTAATTGTATTTATCACTTTTAGAATTTTCAATTTTTGCCTACATTATGGTTCTGTGGTGAGTTATAAATACCATCATTGTAATCAGTTACTTTAAAGCAATTACACCTGGTAACTTCAATATCTTGATGATTTTAGGGTTCCTTTTTATTTATTTTTTTCCTCCTGCCTTCCTGTCATTTGTCCCCACCTGTAGACATTCCTGGTAGTTATTGATGAAATGTTAGACACTGAGTATAAAAAACTGTGTAAGTTCTGGATAAAGTTATCTCCTTCCACAGAGGATTTACTTTTGTCAAGTTGTCAGTAAGAACTGATATAATTCAGTCGATTATATCTAATCAAGGGCTGAGATGAGTCAAGGCTGAGTGTTAGTTTTGTAGAGGTGTCTATTTTGAGTTTTCCCTTAGAGCATAGAGCACAGCTTTTCACAGGTCTCAGCTGAAACACAGTGTTTTCTGGGGCCCATTCTTACCGGCAGCTCTAAAATCCAATATTAATCCTTCCAGCTAGGTGAGAGGAACAGATTCTGTTTCACATGCTAGACAATCTCTGATAAGACTACTTAACTCTGCCATTGTCCTGCAGAAATAGCCATAGGCATTATGTAAATCAATGAGCATGGTATGCACAGTAAGGCAGGTTTGGTCAAAGGTTGTACTTTTCTTCTAATTTCTGCATTAGGTCATCACTTTCCATTTCACTTCAGTGTTGTGCCTGAAATTTGGTGAATATTTCACGGGGGAAAATGGCAGAGAAAGTTGGCTCACCTAATTTTTTTTTTCTGGAATGTGGGGCTCTCAAATGCTGGCTGCTTTGGTTGCTCCCATCGATTACCTTTAAAACATGGTATTTATTTGTCTTTTTTATATTCTACCTTTATAAATATACTTAGTAGAAGAGATGGTTTGATACAGATTACTCCATATTAGCCAGAAATAAAAGTTTCATCTACATTTCATTCCTCATTTTGATTATGCAACGGTCTTCAACACAACATCAGGATTCTTTGATGGCTTCCTTAATTTCTAAACATTTTAGTTTATTTCAGGTGTATCTCCTATGTGTGGAAGGGGACAGGTGTTGAATTCTTGATAGACTGGTTTTACTTCAAAAATACAGACATGAAGGAGAGGAAATAATTTTTTTTTTTTTAAACTGGGGTAAGGGTAGAAGGAAGCAGGCAGCAATCCAGATAAAGTGAACAGCAAATCAAAATCCTTGAAGTGGAAGTTTGGGTGAGCTGTTTTAGGAATAGCAATAAAGGCAATGTGGTGTAAGCAGAGGAGTAAAAGGGGCAGTAGAAGAATTGGTTACATAGACCTATGTAACCACATGGTTAACCTAGGTAACCACATGGTATGAGATCTAAGAATTTACTAAGCATTCCTCAGTTTTCTACATGTAATTTAATCCATACAAATACATACACTGCTAAAATTGAATGTAGGCAAGAAGGAAAGAATAAAGCTATTCTAGAAAAGTTACATATAGATTATCTTTTCCAATTCTTACAAGACTGTGAGTTAGATATTAGTTCCATTTCATAGATGAAGAACTTGATGCTTGGACATGTTAACTGAACTACCTAAGATCATACAACTAGTAAGTGATAGAACTAAGATTTGAATTTCAAGTGTTTTACATCTATATGACTGGGTAGAAATTGTCATTGTAACATCATTTTGTTTTTGTTTTTTTTCAGTTATTTGAGCTGTTTAAAAATGGAATTGCCTATTTCTGCAGTGGTTCTTAATTTTTTTGAGGTCCCTGACACTTTTAGGAATTTGACTAAGTATGGAAAATAACCCACGTATTCAAAATTTTACATATAATTTCAGGTGTTATCTGATCCCTGAAACTTATCAGGGACTCCTATGGCATCTATGACCTCAAGTTAAGAACCTAGGAGAGATTGAGAGTTTTCTGGTTCTATAAACATTCAAGTAGAGGCTGGGTAACCAGTATAGTCTGCCATTGTAGAGAAAAATGGAAGCATGGATTGATGAACTTCTGGCAATGGTCCTAAAATAATTGTGAAAATTGCCAAATTAGCATGATATATTTGTATGTTCCCTCTCTTGGTCACCTGTACAAGTATACCCTTGTATCTTACACAATCGTAAAAGCCTCTGCTACCTTGAAGCATTTCATCCAGTGCACCTTTTAAATTATTTCCATGGTGTTAGAGTTGGCAAGAGAGTGCTTTGAACCTGGTGGCAAGGATCTCCACCCAGGGGGAGAAAAAGGAGAAAGAGAGAAGCAACCTGAGCCAGAACACCATCTACTCTACAAGACAATTTCTTTTATAAAATGCCAAAATCCTCAAATGGCATCGAATTGTCATATTTATTTTGTTGACTCAGTTGGTTCCTAAATTGCAATTCAAATCACTTACTGGAATATTTCAATGTGTTAAAAATAATATCGAAGCAAACAAAGACTCATGCCTTTCTCACTTCATATAACCATTTTGTTTATAAATTTGCATCCCAGACAAACCTGCTTTATTTGGATGGTCAGTTTTTCAAAAATATTCTCCAAAACTCTCAGAAGCCCAATTTTAAACTTTTATACAAACATATTTGTACTGATTTTTTTTTTCACTTTTAGTGTTCTGGTGCTTCTATTAGTTAATTTTCAAATTATTTTTATTTTACAGAGAAGTGCAGGGTAAAGGATACTTGGCCAGAATCTGAAGGAATGCATTCTAATTTTATTCTCCAAACTGATTAACTAGATTATCTAAAAATACATCAACTAAATAGAGTCAACTAGCAAGAAAATAAATATGGTGCATTACACATGCAAGAGGTTTCATCAGAAATTAGTAATATTAATGAATACATGACCCTGAATATCCATTGTTTTATTATTAAATTTTAAATCACCTTTTGTTTATGATTATTAAGATAATGCATACTTATTGAGGAAAACCTGGATATACAGAGAAGCATAAGGAAAACATATTTAGGAATCTGTAATTCTACTACCCTAAAATATTAAAATTATAATACTTTATAATTTTATAAATTTTATAAATTTATAATACTTTTTCATTTATATCGTGCAAATATATCTCTATAGTATATATTCATTTTAATTAGAAGCATGTTTATATGTTTTAAATAGTATAAATATATACTATTTATAGTATAAATATATATTAATATATATACACATATATATTATATGTTTATATCTTAATTTTGTAAAGCATATCCCTAGGCCCTTATTCCTTAGAACACAGTTTTTAATGGCTACATCATACATAGTCCACCAAATGTAAATATTTTTTAATAAATCCTTTCTTTGGATATTTAATCTATTCAGATTTTTATAATCATTACTGTGACAATCACCCTTGCTCATAAATATTTAGAAACTGAATCACTAGATCAAAAACCATGGATGTGCTAAGCTATTTGACACATATCACCAAAGTATCTTTCAGAGTCGACCCATTTCCAGAAGCATCATCCATGTATGTGAGTTCTCATTTCATTTCACATATTTTTCCAACAGTGCTTATTAAACAATTGCCAAAATAAAATATGAAAATTATGTAGTTATCTTAATATATATTTACTTAGTTGAAGGTGGTTTGAACATTTTTCACATATTTTTTGGCCATTTGTAATTTTTTTTGAGAATGAGATTTTTAAGATTTTTGTTCAAACAAATGTGTTTTTCTTTTAAAGAAAGAAAATAAATTTTTACTATATATAGATATATATGTATATATTTATATTAGCAGAGAAAAATGTTTGAAAGGGCACATGACACTGAAGGGGAATATTTGGAAATGCAAAAGATTATTCTTTATATGTACCTTTGTTTTGTTTAAATAATTATTACTTTTGTTTTTAAATATATAAAATATTATTATGCTTCTCCTAGAGAGTATATTTATTGTATAAAAGTTTGGTGATCCTGAGTGTAACTTCTGTGCCTGGAGAAATCAATTATAGCTATTTGGATTCCTAAAATTAGTATTAAATTAATTAAAATCACAGATTTACAAATCTGTTTACTTAAGGTTTTAAGCTCAAATTTTAAGATATCTTGTATTTTTCATAAATTGAATAAATTTTAAAAAATATTTCAAGGAGCTTCTGATTAATGTGTAATCAGCCTATGTAAACAAACTGGAAAGTTTTTAAGCTCTACCATTTACAAACTTAGTTAATTCTTTGAAATTCTATCAACCATGGCTCAAATATAAATTTAATATATTGCATCTCTTTTGAGTTGACTTTTTTAAGAATAATTTATTTATTTCAGAGAGAGAAAGAGCATGAGCAGGAGGGGCAGAGAGAGAAAGAGAGAGAGGAAGAGAGAGAGAGAGAGAGAGAGAGAGAGAGAATCTCAAACAGATTCTGCACTGAGCCGAGTCTCATGAAGGGCTAATCTCATTATCATGAGATCACAACCTGAGCCAAAAACAAGAGTCAGGACACCTAACCAACTGAGCTAACCAGGCACCTCTTGAGTTGACCCTTAAACAATGCACTGGTTAAATGGGGCACTGACCACCCCTCCAACACACACAGCTGAAAATCTGCTTATAACTTTTGACTCCCCCAAAACTTAACTACTAATGTTTTACAGTTGACTGGAAGTGATAACGAACAGTCGATTATCATGTATTTTGTATGTTATACTAATTACATACTGAATTCTCAGAATAAAGTAAGCTAGAGAAAATGCTATTAAGAAAATAATAAGGAAGGGAAAATACATTTATTTACAATACTGTACAATATGTATTAGCTAAAAAAATCCAATGTAAGTGGACCCACACATTTCAAACCTGTGTTGTTCAAGGGCCACTCAAATTCAATTACTCCAAGTTAGAACTTTGCTAGAGTACTTAAATAACTTTAGTAATCCTAATATATTAAATTCTGAAATATAGTAACATGTAAGACTCATTAATTACATGAAAGATTATTTTATAGGGGCACCTGAGTGGCTCAGTCAGTTAAGTGGCTGACTCTTGGTTTCAGCTCTGGTCATGACTTCAGGGACTTGAGATTGAGCCCCACGTTGGGTTGGAGCCCCACTGAGTGGGGAGTCTATTCTGTTCCCTTTCCCTTTGTCCCTCCTCCTGCTCGTTCTTTCTCTTTCTCTAAAATAAATAAATAAATCTTACATAAGAGAAAAATTATTTCATAACTTTTGATCTAGAAATTGTAAGTCCTAAGAATTACTCAGATACACATTAAATTGGAATCTAAGGCTAACCTGCTAACACTCTACTATTCCCAATTACCTTATTAAAATACTTGGAATATCAAATAAAACTAATTGGCCAAGTTACTACCAAAAAACTCCCCCTCCATTTCTAGATTTAAAACATAGTAAGGTTATGATGATAATTTACACTTTATCATCCATATTTGCAACTCTAATACTTACAGAGTTTGAAGGGAAATTATCCATCAAGGAAAAAAAGAAGATTGGGATCACCATTTCTCTGGAATGAAGGATAAAAATTACGCAAACATCCAGATGGCTTTTTGCCTTGCTACTGAGGAACACATTGTGCTACCTTTTCAACTGACTGTAACAGCCGTGAATTCAAATCCATACCTTCTAAACAGAGTTGGCCAATAGCACAGAGCCTTTCGAGAAATTTTAACAAAGATTATCTTCTGTCTGGTTTGAGTCAACAGCTTCATACCCCCGTCACTTTACCACTGACTAGGATTGAATTAATCTATTCCCTGCTTCATACTATTCTGAATTTGTTTTATATTCTAACTGCATAGCCAAGACACAATTCTTAAGGATATTTAAATGATATCTGATTACATTCCTTACACACGTCAAAGCTAAGCTGATTTGGCGATTATATCATTTAAGCCATCCTAATGACAATTATAAAGAAAATAGTGCATAATAGGAATTGTGCTTTTTCATGTGGTTATAGACAAATACTAATGTAATTATATGTGAGATTTTAGTTTAATGATTTACATAGAATCACTATTCTACTTAGCATAGGAGATGAGTTTCCTAAAATGGAAGCATCACTGGATGAGAGCTAAATAAAATTAACAGTACCTGTTACTCACACAACTGTGCCCCTGTGTTCTTCTGTGGTCAATCATATCCTCCTTTCTTCACATGCCCAGAAGCAATCCTATGCCTGAACTACACTTTTTTTCTGGCTCCTAACAATTAATGATTAACTCTTAACAATTTTGGTCACTTTTCTCCAGGTTCCATTGATTTTACATTGTCCTTCATAAAGCAAAGAACTTCCATTAATTTCATATTGGTCACTGATCTTTACCTTCTATTTATTTGGTTGTACCTTAAAGTGCTTCTCTGTCACAAACCAGTAAAACTTTAGATTTTCATAATTTGTGTGATTTTTCTGCCCTATAATTTGCCTACTCTTGATTAGCGAGAAATGATAGGTCAAGATTGGTCATAACAACTTGAAGTACTGGCCAACAATCACTAGTAATTATAAAACATCTGGCAGTTATTGCTAATGGTCCTCTGATCTCCATTTCTCCTTTTTTCTATGTTAATAAAAATTTTGGCTGTATCATTGCTCAACAAAAACTAAATTTCTCAGAGTCCTTCGCAGCTAGGAATTGCCACTTGACTAGGTTCTATAAAAATGGGTTGTGAGAAGAAACAACTCCTCTTAGTTATTCTATTAAATAGAAATACCTATGCTCTCATTGTCTTTCTCCTTGTTCACATTATCTAGAATTGTGGCAAGAGCCAAAGGAGCCACCTTAGAGTACATAATGGAAGACGTGAATTTAGGATGGCTGAGCAACAACATGAATGAGTATGGGTCCCCAGCACCAGAAGGCCAACATATCAAACCTGGATCCTTATGCTGAGTCTGCAACTGAAGGGAGACAAAAAGTCTATCTTGTACTTTACCATTTATTACTAGTTGAATAGACTTATAACTAATAACTTAAGCTGAGAAGATGTACAGTGACATGCCAAAATAGTTTTCATTGGTTGAGAGCACATAATAGATTTTATTCAATTGAACTGACTGGATAGGAAAAAACAAATTAGTTATATTAACTGCATCATTCACTACTGGAATGAATGTTTATATATATAAAATGTTTCTGTACCAAATACCTTCATTTCTGAGCAAATATGGATTTATCTCTTCATTGGTGAGAGGTAAATAATTTTGGCCTGTGCCTAATACTTTGAAAAATCATGTACATCTATGATAGATTTAACAAATTAATAAATATGCTTCAAAATAAGTCTAGAAGATTGTGGTATACCATAATATTAAGGGAAAACTTGAGAGCAAAAGAGATCTAAATTTGGATTATAGCTATTCCACTGTGGTAGGCAGAATTCTAAATGACCCACATGATTCCTATCCCCTAGTGTACATACCTATTGTATTCTCCATTCTTTGAATATAGATAGAACCTGAGAATATAATAGGATACCTTTCCTATAAATGGATATTAATCCATTGACTTTGAGTTAATCAAAAGGGAGAAAATCAAGGTGGACCTGACCTAACCATCTTAAACAAAAAATGACAGGACCATTTCTAAAATCAGAAAGAGTGGAAGTGTGAGAGTACTATGGTGAAGGGCTATGTGACAAGGACCAGAAAGCAGACTTTAGGAGCTGACAGTGGTCCCCAACTGACAGATAGCAAGACAACTCCAATCCTACTCTCACAACCAAAGGAAGTGAATTCTCCAAACAACCAGAGGGAGGTTGGAAGCAAAATGTCCTTAGTTGGGCCTCTAAATGAAGAGATACCTGGTTAACATCTTGATTTCAAAGAAATGTGTGTTTGAAAGAAAAGATAAAATGAACTTTAAGTATGTCTACATGTTATCTGTATACATTTATATTAGCAGGTTAAAAAGTGTGAAAGAGTACACATCTTTAAAGGAGATGTTTGGAAGTGCAGAAATGTTACTTAGTTTTTATATGTACCCTGTCTTGTCTTAGAAAAAGGAAAAGAGATTCTTGTAATGGCAGAATTCTTAACAAATTCTCTGTCAAATTGTGTGGAAAACTGGGCTTTTAATCAATAAACTTGGACATATAGTTGAGATTTCCAAGCAAAACAGTGAAGATGCTGCTTGGGTTCCACCTACTGCTTATAGTAAAATGTCAGATAATTCAGACTACAAAGGCTATTTCAAGAGATTAGGAGTTGCCTCACACATCGCAACCAAACCAGAGGACTTCCAAGAAAAGGAGCCAAACGAAAGAAGGGGTTATCTCAAAAAGATCCGTGGGTATGCCTTTTGTTAACAGAGTTAATGCCATGGAAATCCATGTAAGGCCCACACAGTCCTTGAAAAAATTCTATCAATAGAAATATCTCAAGGTTGGCCTAAAAAGGACAGAGGAAGTACAAATGAAAGGACTTTGTCAGAAATCACCTTCCCTCATTCTACTGCAAGAAGCAGGCTGATAAATTACTCACCTGCAAATGTGTACTGCTTCTCATAAAAAAGGAAGGATGACTCAGAGAATAAAACTAAGAACCTAGAAGGTTGAACCAAGAACCACAGAGAATTATTCACAATATTTACAAACTAATCAAGAAACTCCTATTTGCTGGATGGATTACAGAACTGCTTTGGGCCACTGATTCCTTTTTTTTTTTTTTTACCTTCCATTTCCAGTTTTTTTTTTCTTTTTTAACCCAAATCTTTATAGTTATTTTCCTAAATGCACGTCTCACCATTGCATGTTAGGAATGTCATGGGCAATTAACTTTTCTCTTTACTTTTATAGACCCACAGATGGAGAGGAACTGTACCCCAGGAGCTGTATTCATGGATTATGGTAGGACTGCATCTACACCTCAGTAAGATGATTTAGATGATGAGAGTTTTTGTTTTGTTTTGTTTTGTTTTATTTTAAGCTAAGGAAATTTAGATACAACTTTGGACTGCGCCTGAGGAAATTTATAATTAGGTGATGAGATTTTGGACTACAGCTGATGATGTAATGGGAAGAGTCTTTTGGAGACCTTGGAAGGGGAGTGAATGTATTTTGCATTGGGAAGAGCAGAGTCCAGCAAGCAGAATTGTGAGAAGCCCTCTATAACTTCTGCTTCCTGTTATACACACCCTGTATCATCTCCCTTCAAATATGAGTGGAACCTGTGCATATGAATATGATGGGATAGTTACTCATCTTTAGGTTAAATTTTATGCCATGTGGTGATGGAGTTGTCAGTCAGTGATTGCCTTCCATCATAAGACTTCAGCACAGAAGTCTGTAAAGGTATTTAGAAGTCCGGGGGATCAGCTCCTGCTAGCTTGGAAGAAAACAAACACTCACACTGAACTTCCCAAGGAAATCTGCTAGAAGGGGACTGTGGGCAACCTCTAGATGCTAAGAGTGCCCTCCGCCCCGCAAGAGCACCAAGAGCTAGCAAGAAGACAGGGATCTACATCACAGTCACAAGGATAAATCATGTCAACAACAAATGGGCTCAGAAGAGGTCCCCAAGTCTCAGATAAGAACCACATTCCTGGTTAACATCTTGATCTCAGTTTGGCAAGACTCTGAGCAGGAGACTGAGCTAACCTATAGTTGTACGTCAGACCCACAGCACTATGAGATAATAAATAGGAATTGTTTCAAGCCACTAAGATTATTGTTATTTGTTGTACAATAATATAAATCCAATATAGCTACTAATAAGCTATGTCACTCTAAGTATAATTCTGTGGCAGACTCACTAAGCTTCAGTTTCTGTACCAGTAAAATAGGATAGTAATGCCAATGTCATACCATAGTATACTGAATGAAATAATTCTTATTAGGTGGAAATAAAACATAAGGCACCTAGTAAATACTTAACAACATGTAAATATTATTTCTAAGAAAAGTGTAAAAATCTTAAATATCTCCTTCAACTAACTATATTCACATTTATCAAAGCTTTAACATAATCTAATCTGCCCTGCTTACCCATCTATTCTCTACCTTTGAAAAGCACTGCTGCACCTCACAAATCAAATTTAAATATCTCTTCCTGCCTAAAGCTTTAAAAGCTTTATCTGAATCCTCTCAGATAGCCTTAATCAGTCCAATCTCCGAGTGACCACAGTTTATGCTATTTATAGTTTTATTTAAGGCATATTTCATTCTACCCTGTATTTGGTTGTTTGCATGCCTTCACTCTCCTTAAATGGCAGAATGTTTTAAGTCAGTTTTATTCTTCTTGGTATCTATGCCTTGGACTCTTTACTCCAGAATCTTCCAGAATCTAACAAAGTGCCTGATACAGAGTAGAAACTTAACCAATACTTAACGAGTTGCAATGAAACACCAGAAGGGAATTCCACATGATGTATTCAGTTAATGCCACATTTTAAATTTCACAAGACAAAAAAAAATGTATATTTTGTAATGGTTAAATATTGGACTCACTTAGGCAGATCAACATAGAGTAGGCAAGGTGAATTACAAATTATTATTATTTTTTTTATCTTTATTTATTTATGATAGTCACAGAGAGAGAGAGAGAGGCAGAGGGAGATGCAGGCTCCATGCACTGGGAGCCCGGCATGGGATTCGATCCCGGGTCTCCAGGATCACGCCTTGGGCCAAAGGCAGGCGCCAAACCTCTGTGCCACCCAGGGATCCCTGAATTACAAATTATTTTCATGCCTCAAATATAAATCTAACTTTAACACTGTATCAATTTCATATTAGTATTTATACACTGTAGAGCATTCATATTTATAAAGTTCAATAAAAATCATGTTTTGTTCAGTATATAGAAGTGTAATATCTGCTTGTTAGATTGGATTTTTCATGTTGCCACTGATTCTTTTTCTTGTGACTGTTGAACAGCCTCTTTGACTTCCGGGTAAGCTATTTATACTCAAAATAGTAAACAGATACAAGGTATTATTAGCTGAAGACCTCTTACTTCTCGAGTATATCATTCAACCACTTGAGAATATGTGAAACCCCTCAGTGCTTTTCAAAAGTTGTGTTTTAGAATCATAGGTGTCATTATTCAAGTTTGGTTACTGATGATTCATCCTTCCTGAAGGGAAGAAAATGGGTGCCAATAATGCTGATAGCCCTCTGGACCTTACTTATTAAAATGCTCTCACTTGCAAAACTGAAAGTGCTAAATATATTTTTATACCCAAGACAAACAAATTGTGCACAACCAGAAATACATGTTTTTATTAAAAATTGCAGCATTGTTTTTTGAACATCAATGCTAATATTAATTTCTTTGACAAATATGTATATAGGGCAATTACAAGAAAATGATAACTAACTAGTGAAACAAATAAAAAACCTAGAATCCATTCTGATAAAGGAGAATTATGTTTGATAAACTGTATATGGAAATATTAAGTTCTTTAAAATAATGAAAGTTATCTGATAGTAGACCAGAAGTCAAGTGATGAAAAGTTGTAGGAAGGATACTACTAAATACTGAAAATAACACTAACCCAGTTATCACCCTTATTACACTATTCAGGGTTTACAGAAATGCGACATGACTCATATCTGCTTACAACTAAAATGTACACACAATTTTAACAAATTGGCTCTCCACTTAAATCAGGGAGTTAAGTAAGAATGAAACAATGGCATTAGGGTTAAAAAAAGGAAGAAAGTAATGGCTTCACAGCGATTTACAAAGTAAAATTTGATGAGATCTGTCAACATTTCAGTTGCTAGACTTCAAACACAAAATATCATTTCTAGCATGAAATAATCTTCCTGTCTATGCTGTGTGTGTGTGCACACATGTGAATGTGTGTGTGTGTGTGTGTAAAGGTGGGTGAGTGTATGTCTGAAGGTTACATAGAAATGTTAAAGTGGCATATTAGCTACAAAGACCCCACAAATGTTACAAAACTAGTCTTTGGACATTGCCAATGATTTATTATAACTATGTAGAGAGGATAAAATTCAATTACCTTAAGCACTTAAAAATGAGCAAGTTATTTCCTGTATATATTCTCTATCTGTATAAGTAAAATCTTAAGCAACAATTTAGCTAAGTCCAGAATTCTAGTGGAACATTATCCTTATGGAAGTTAAACCTATTTTCTCATTGCCTTTTGATCTCAATTGTTGTTGACATTTTAGACTATTGCAGTAATTTTAACGACTTAGCCTAATTGTTTTCCTTTGCAGGCTGTCGGGGTTTTATCTACAGTTGTTTTGAAGATTTTCTCTTTGTCCTCAGTGTAACCCATTTTCACTGAGTTGTGTCCAGGTGATGGCTAATTTTTATTTATCCTGCTGCTAACTCACTGTGCTTCTCAAGTCTTAAGATTCTTCCCTTTCATCTATTCAAAAAGTGTTTCAGCTGTTGTTTTTCCAATATTGCCTCATTGCCATTCTCTGTTTTGTCCTTCTGAAACTTACAGTTGACATATTACACCATCTCATTATTACTGTCTGTGTGTCATAACATCCTTCATAATTTTCAAGTTTTATATCTCTGTGCTGCACTTGGGGTAATTTTTCCAATTCTATATTCCAAATTCCAAATTTTCTCTTTGGTTCCTTTAATCTCTCCATTGAGATGTTTTTCTCCTTTAATTACAATGTTTTTATTTCATTTTAGAAGTTCACATTAGCTCTTTTTTTAAATAATAAATTTATTTTTTACTGGTGTTCAATTTACCAACATACAGAATAACAGCCAGTGCTCATCCCGTCAAGTGCCCCACTCAGTGCCCGTCACCCATTCACCCCCACCCCCCGCCCTCCTCCCCTTCCACCACCCCTAGTTCGTTTCCCAGAGTTAGGAGTCTTTATGTTCTGTCTCCCTTTCTGATATTTCCTACCCATTTCCTCTCCCTTCCCCTCTATTCCCTTTCACTATTATTTATATTCCCCAAATGAATGAGAACATATAATGTTTGTCCTTCTCCGATTGACTTACTTCACTCAGCATAATACCCTCCAGTTCCATCCACGTTGAAGCAAATGGTGGGTATTTGTCGCTTCTAATGGCTGAGGAATATTCCATTGTATACATAGACCACATCTTCTTTATGCATTCATCTTTCGATGGACACCGAGGCTCCTTCCACAGTTTGGCTATTGTGGACATTGCTGCTAGAAACATTGGGGTGCAGGTGTCCCGGCGTTTCATTGCATCTGAATCTTTGGGGTAAATCCCCAACAGTGCAATTGCTGGGTCACAGGGCAGGTCTATTTTTAACTCTTTGAGGAACCTCCACACAGTTTTCCAGAGTGGCTGCACCAGTTCACATTCCAACCAACAGTGTAAGACGGTTCACTTTCTCCGCATCCTCTCCAACATTTGTGGTCTCCTGCCTTGTTAATTTTCCCCATTCTCACTGGGGTAAAGTGGTATCTCATTGTGGTTTTGATTTGTATTTCCCTGATGGCAAGTGATGCAGAGCATTTTCTCATGTGCGTGTTGGCCATGTCTATGTCTTCCTCTGTGAGATTTCTCTTCATGTCTTTTGCCCATTTCATGACTGGATTGTTTGTTTCTTTGCTGTTGAGTTTAAAAAGTTCTTTATAGATCTTGGAAACTAGCCCTTTATCTGATACGTCATTTGCAAATATCTTCTCCCATTCTGTAGGTTGTCTTTTCGTTTTGTTGACTGTATCCTTTGCTGTGCAGAAGCTTCTTATCTTGATGAAGTCCCAATAGTTCATTTTTGCTTTTGTTTCTTTTTCCTTCGTGGATGTATCTTGCAAGAAGTTACTGTGGCCAAATTCAAAAAGGGTGTTGCCTGTGTCCTCCTCTAGGATTTTGATGGAATCTTATCTCACATTTAGATCTTTCATCCATTTTGAGTTTATCTTTGTGTATGGTGAAAGAGAGTGGTCTAGTTTCATTCTTCTGCATGTGGATGTCCAATTTTCCCAGCACCATTTATTGAAGAGATTTTCTTCCAGTGGATAGTCTTTCCTCCTTTATCGAATATTAGTTGATAAAGTTGAGGGTCCACTTCTGGATTCTCTATTCTGTTGAGGGTCCACTTCTGGATTCTCTATTCTGTTCCATTGATCTATGTGTCTGTTTTTGTGCCAGTACCACACTGTCTTGATGACCACAGCTTTGTAGTACAACCTGAAATCTGGCATTGTGATGCCCCAAGCTATGGTTTTCTTTTTTAAAATTCCCCTGGCTATTCGGGGTCTTTTCTGATTCCACACAAATCTTAAAATAATTTGTTCTAACTCTATGAAGAACATCCATGGTATTTTGATAGGGATTGCATTAAACGTGTAAATTGTCCTGGGTAGCATTGACATTTTCACAATATTAATTCTGCCAATCCATGAGCATGGAATATTTTCCATCTCTTTGTGTCTTCCTCAATTTCTTTCAGAAGTGTTCTATAGTTTTTAGGGTATAGATCCTTCACCTCTTTGGTTAGGTTTATTCCTAGGTATCTTATGCTTTTGGGTGCAATTGTAAATGGGATTGACTCCTTAATTTCTCTTTCTTCAGTCTCATTGTTAGTGTATAGAAATGCCACTGACTTCTGGGTATTGATTTTGTATCCTGCCACGCTGCCAAATTGCTGTATGAGTTCTAGCAATCTTGGGGTGGAGTCTTTTGGTTTTCTATGTAGAGTATCATGTCATCGGCGAAGAGGGAGAGTTTGACTTCTTCTTTGCACATTAGTTCTTTTACAAGTTAAAGTTAATATTTAATAGCATCTTGTTTCTAAAAGCCTGATTATTTTATTTTTACATCTATTTAAAAATACTGATTTTAAATTTTCAATCTAATTATCTTGAAAATTCTTGAAACTAATGCCTCAGTATATTTATGTCTACCACTTAATTGATAGTGAATTTTCTTGCTTTGATTGGTAAATCTTTATTGTGAGCTCATCTTTAGTAGCTAATGCTATTTCTTTTTTGCTAGGTGAATCATTTCCAGCCTGAGTGGTATTATTACCTATTGAGAGAAGAGGTATTATTATCTCACTGTGAAGTGAGGCGCTATCTCTCACTAAAGACAGACTTCATAATTTTTCATGCTTGAGCCTTCCTTAATGTAGAAAGAGCAAATATGGACCTCAACACAGGCAAGGCTATATATCCAGACTTAGTTTTGTTAGATGGTCTTTTCTCCTCCTCCTACCCAGAATCTGGGAAATACAAGCAGCTTTCCTGTGCCATGAGGTAGATTATCTCTAGGTCACTCTTTCACCAGATTATCTCTAAATCACCCTTGCACAGGTCACAGATTGAGTTCTCTAGGGAAAAAAAAAGAGTACTAAAAAAAATTAGAATTCAAGCTATTTGTTAGGGAGTGTTCTTGAGTTGAACACCTGTGGAAGGAAAAGGATGAAAATACAATGAGATGGTGGAAGAGGCTGAGCTATAATGCAGTTATATCAAATGCCTCTGTATACCTTATGTGTGGCTTTGGAGTTGGTATAGCTCTCTCTAGTGGTTACCCGCCAAGGAAACAGGGCCAGGCATTTGTGCCCTGGTCACTCGTTGGATGCTGGCCACCCTGAGAAAGGAGTATGGATTTAGTGAGACAGCTCTCTTTAGCCGAAATAATTTCCAAAGGGGACTGGCATCAATGGACTGTTTGCCAGTCATTCATCACAACTGGGGTAATAAGTTCTTTGTTCTTGAAAGTGAATCTAGCAGCATTACCATTCACCACAGTGGACTTAGGGCTCCAATTCTCTTCCTCAAGTGGGCTCCAAACTCTATCTCCTGTTCCTGTATGAGCAGTAAACTCATGATATCAAAACTGCAAACTATTTCTATCACACTCCACCCCCTACACCAGGGCCAGGTGCATTAATAGTTCACAAACTTCTAGTTCCTGTTTATAATTACTGGAGTCATCCAAACCAAGACATTCTTGGAAGTCCAATTACCCTTGGGACAGGAGGGCTGTTCCAGGCAAAATGGGAAGTATACTATTTATTTCGGATATCTTTCTTTCTTGTGATTTTATCCAGGAATCAACTTTTTGGTTTTTATGTTCTCCTTACACCAGAAATTTTATATATGTATAAATGTATGTCAGATGTTTTTCATGTTATTTTAGTCTACCATCTTGCAAGGAAGGAAATGTGTGTTTTTGACTTTTAAAACTGAATTTATCAGAGTTGTATCAAATGTAATAGATGCATATTCCATTATACTTTATACCAAATTAATATCCAAGACTATTTATGAAATAATTGTTTACCCATTGATTTAAAATTATTCTTTTATTATATTTGAATTCCCAATGCACATAAACATGCACACAGACATTCAAACATTAAAATCAGTTCTTATGTTATCTACTCACCTCCATTAATCTTAATTATTTCTGTATCAGTATCCCTTGGTTTGATATTTGTAGATTCATGATTCATTTTACTATCAAGATCATTCTATGCTGTGCTAACATGCGTTATAACTATTACTTAAACATTGAAGGCTGTCTGGGTGGCTCAGTCAGTTAAGCCTCTAACTCTTGATTTCAGCTCAGGTCATGATCTCAGGGTCATGAGAAAGAGCCCCAAGTCAGGAGTCTGCTTCTCTCCTTCTCCCTCTGCCCACTCCCCTCTCTGTGCATGCGTATGTGCTGTTTCTCAAATAAATAAATCTTTAACAAACAAACATTGAAATTGTCTTTAAAACTGCATAAAACTCCTGCTGGAAATTTGATTGAAACTTTACTATATAATTTAGACTTGCATATTTTTGTTATTCATCTAATTTGTCTAAATGATTTTATATTTATTGTTGAATTTTCTCTGTTGGTTATTGCAGATACAGAGGAAAATTTTTGTTTTCTTTTTGTATACCCTGTGCAGTTACCTACTTTACCGAGTCTACCTTTTGGATTTTATACCTTGGGTATTTGGATCTAAGGTGAAATGTTCCCTTTTTTTTTCCTCCCTCCATACAAATATGTCAATTTTTGAGTTTTGAATAGTGCAGCATATCACTGTAACTAGAGATTAACCATGCTGATAACAACTATAGGAAGGAATGCATGATTGTGGTTAGCAGTCTAATTCTGAGCAAAATTCCAGTGTAGTTTGGTTTACAGGAGAGTCCTCCTATATTTTCCTTTGTATAAAAACAAAGACCACAATGGTGACCACCCAGAAGGAAAGGACTTGCTGCTAGAAGGATATGAAAAAAGAGAAAAGGCTTGCTTAAACACATGTTCTTGTTTATATTCTACTTAGACAAACTTAAATTGAGATTTTAAAATAAAATGCAGTTTCTATCTGACTTACATATTTCGAAAACATCTGCTGTGAGACAATAATACCAATTAAATACACGCCTACTACCATCAGAGGAACTTTTAAAGTGATAATCCTCAGATAAATGAATTACTATTGAAATGAGTATGGAAGCAGGAAAAAAGAATTAAATACATGCATAACAATTTATCAAAGAAACAGTAATGTGTCCATCACAAGTTACCTATTTCTTTTGAGAATTCAGCATTCTAGTTACCCTGATATTTTTTCAGTTCTCCCAAGATACCATCATTTCTCTTGGTTCTGGGGCATTTCATGCTACCTTCCTTCCCCTACTTCTCTCCCCATCCATCACATGTGCCTCTCCATCAGGTTTTGATGTCTCCTTGCCTAGAAAGGCTTCATTGATGAACTCTTTTAAAGGACCTCAACTATTCCCTCCCATTTTTTACCTGCACTTCTTCTTACACTTCTATTCTAATTGCTACTTGTATTTTTGTTCCTGAAAAAAACTGAATTTTGAGGAGAGGGGAGCATTCTTTTTTAAAATTTCATCTTCAACAATTAACAAAGAGCCGGGCAAGTGGTAAGTGTCTATTAAATAACTATAGGCTAAATGGATGAATATATAAATGATTTTTAAAATACCAGCATGATACCTGTATATTACGTCAACCTGGCTAAGCTGAAAAGTGTTCCTCAGAATCCCCCTTCCTATACAGTTTCTGGCTAAAGTCAGGCAAAAGAGACATATGCAGGTTCGAAAACTGGAAATTAAACAGTGGACATTGCACTCTGAACGCCATTGTGGTTGAATGTGGTGGAAGTAGGTGCAAAGAGACTGGTGGGTCCCAGTCTGTCCATGTTCTCCTTTGCTCTGTGTCCAGCTCTCCTTCCTTCCAGACTCCCGGTTACTCCTCAGCTTCTTCCACAGTTGCATTAGGTCTCATAATGAGTCCATTATTCCATAAGCACCACACTAGTTGTGCTTTTCTGATAAAACTCTGATATGAAGAGTAATAGCCACTATTTCTCCCTTTCAGATTACCTCCTGGTGTGTTGAAAATTATAAAGATTAAAAAATTAAGGTTATTGATTTTCTATGAAAATCAGTAGAAAAAAAAAACTGAACCAATTTGGAAATTAAGAAGAAAACAGCCTATCCTTACGAAGAGTTTATGAAGTCCATAAAATTGACTAAATCAGGGTAAGCTAAGTAAACAAATATTTTTCTCCAGCCTTGGACACATATCTTAGATTTGTGAAGAGGCTGTCTGCAGCTGTGTGCAAACTTACCCATAACATAATCCAAAACATTAAAATAAAAAAAAGAATCTAGATATATTTAAATAAAATAATATCTTTAAATAAAATATTATTTTATTTAAATATATTATATATAAAGTTTAAAGAGATTAGGTCCACATTGAGGTAAATAGAGTTATGGAAAATCAGGAATAAAATATGGAATAAAGTCATGGAATTAATTAGGTTACTAAATAAATTCAGTGCAAAAGTTATGTAAATCATTGTTATTTCTATTTCTTTTAAATCCCTGCAACTCTGACTTCAAATAATTCCACTTTGTGATGTTTACTGGAAAATCTGTCTCTAACAACAAGAACAATAAAATAATCCCATAAAGAAATAAAATAATGGTGCCAAAATTGCATTGGATATATAATAGTCAATACTATTAATTTGATCTTTTTTCTCCCTATTTCTTAACATTGATGAGAACAGTGGATTAAAGGAGAAAAACAAAACAAAACAAAACAAATAAAACCAAAGACAACTTTGCTCATTTTTTTTTCCTCCGTGGAATTTAAGCACAACCAAAATCATAACTGCCCTGTGCTCAAAAGGAGTACAGAATAAAGCTCTAACAATAAAGATGGAATAAAGGAGTACAGAATAAAGCTCTAGCTATAAAGATGGAATTCAACATTTTCTCTTTAATCAGATTGCAAACTATCACTTTAAATATTTTCCCTCATAACTTTCCCTAACCCATATTTGGCCATGTAGGTATTGTCTACGTACTATATTAACTGTTAGATTGTGAGTACTTTTAGAACTACGCCTATGCATTCACCAACTTTGAATCCTTTTCAGAACCTAACAGAGTGCCTGGCACATAAAAGGCATTTAAAAAGATTTATTGAATTAAAGTGATTTGAACCATGCGGGGAAAAAAAAAAAAGTTCAGGAAGTTTTAGGCATGGATAGGATGCAATTCAAGTTTTATGTCTTTTTACAGTCATGATTCTTATTTTTTTTAAATATAAATATATTTTTCAAAATAATTTCAGTGAACTTCACTAATTCTTTTCCAGAGTTAATTTTAAGAATAAGAACCCAGGATGGTACAGAAAACATCAATAATGCCTTCATGCTATTTTAATATTTAGAAGATTGTAAGAATTCCTTTTGGCCAATACAATTTGCTCTGATTTTACCCACATTTGAGAAAGCTTACCTTTGCTTTCTGGCCATCTTTGACATATAATTCTCTCTGTTTTGCTAGACTTAGTACATATATCATGTTTATATGACCAATATGCATTTTTTGGCAATCAAAGTAAAACACTTTGGAAAGGGTGATGGTGTTCCATCTGTATTATCATTTAAACCCCTAAACTTCTGTCATTTAGACATCTTTTATTATTATTCCTGTTAGTTCATATTATGAATATGTTATGAAACATAAGTACATGAGGAAACATCAGTTTACTATATCTGAGACTGGGAAAATAAGAAACTGATTCTTAATAGTGAAATAATATCCATATTAACCTGCTAATATCTAATACTAGATTAGCAAACCAAAGAAAAGGAATCAGCTCTTGTAAGAGACTATATAGAAGCTTTCAGGATAGAAGCATTATCTTGACATAAGAAAGACTATAAAGGAATATACATTTGGTATAACTAAGTGAGCTATCAGTAAATGTTTTAAAAAATCAATATAAATTAAAGTAACACATTTCCTACTGAAATATTGGTGAAACATTGTTATTCTCATTAGTGATGAATCCAATTATAGGCATGAGAAAAATAATTCTAAAATTATTTTTTACTGAATATCGAATGTAAAACAACCCTTTGGGTAATAAAATATTTTAAAAACTAAACTTTCAATAAATATCTGATATTTTGTTTCTAATTATAATTCTGCATTACAAATAAATTCCTTCCAATGCCTCTTAAGTGAGATAATGAAGAGAGATTATAAAAATGACTTACTGGAACACAGGAACCACCAAACATTGATAGGTTATGAGAGTAGAAAAATAGTACTGATTTCTATGTGTGGTTTGAGTAATCATTCTCATTATCTTTTTTTTAAGATTAAAAAAAATTTTATTCTAGAAAGAGAGAGAGGGAGCATGCTCTGTAGGAGAGGCAGAGGGAAAGCGAGAGAGAGAGACTCTCAAGCAGACTGCACTGAACACAGAGCCTGATGTGGGGCTGGATCTCATGACCCCAAGATAATGACCTCAGCTGAAACCAAGAGTCAGATGCTTAACCAATTGAGCCACCCAGGCACCCCAATTATTCTCATTATTTTAAAACTATTCTTCACATGAAATGATTAAATGATTAAAACTCCAACCATGTGTGCATCCTGGGGAGGTATTAGTATTAGTTGTATATAACCACAAATGTTAAATGCAATATTTTGTAAATAGCCAATATATTTTAGGAAGTCATGAATTCTACGATAACAATGACAATATCCATCCCTTTGCATCATCTACTGTTTAGCACGCTTCTTTCTCTGTGAAATATTCTAGATCTTGATCAATCTAGACACTTCATATACAGCAGAGATCAGCAAGCCTTTCCTGTAAATTGCCAGATAGTATTTTAGGCTTTGCTGGCCATATAGTTCTCCAGCAACTACTCAACTCTGCCATTGTAGTGGAAAGCAGCCATAAATAATTCCAAAAATAAATGAGTGTGGCTGTATTTAAATAAAACTTTATTTATGGACACTGAAATCTAAATGTCAAATCATTTTCATGTGTCATGAATATTATTCTTCTTTGATTAAAAATAAATCATTCAACAAATGTAAAAATCATTCCTAGCTCCTGAGTATACAAAAATAAGTGGTGGGCTGGATTTGGCCTATGGGTCATAGTTTGTCAACTCCTGATATAGGGTATAGAGGTGCCCGTCAACTGATTCCAGTTGCTGGATAACAATCTTAAATTTACAGACAAACATAAAAAACTAATAAGCTTAAATACATTTCTATAGTTAGAGGATAAACCATAATAAGTTTATATAAAGACAAGTAGAAGCAGTGACACTGTACAAAGGCAACCAGACAAGAATGTGAACTACAACTCCTTCATAGAGAAAAGAAAAAAATGGGAAAATGTGGGGGGACGAAAAGAAAACAAAACCCAAAACCTCATAAAGTCACGCAGATGAATCTATCATGCTATTTGATTTTCTGTTGGAGAACTATTATAATTTATTCAAGATAAGCATACTTTTTAAATATTTAAACTATACAAACCACAAAGCAGAAGCATATTGGTTCCCTTTGAAAACATAAAATTCTGGTGGACAAGAAGGATTCTAAAAGAGGACATGGGTTTTTCCCCTCATTCCGCAGACTTGGGTAACTGATATTTTCTTGAAGGTGGAGAGAGCAGACTCCACACAATATAGTTCTCAGATATATCTAATGAGAGAGACTATGGACAGAATGGTAGAACCGCCCTAAAATGTAGATTAGTCCTTTGTTACCAAAAGCACCAAAGGAAAGAGAAAGACCCCTCTGAGTCAGTCTTTTTAATTTACTCTTGTTAAAGTACAAAAATAATTGCTAGTAAAATGAATTAAGCAGATACTTTTGCTAGCCACAGAGTTCTAATGAAAACTGAACTGCTTATTGCACAAGAATTACAGCTTAGGAAGGGAGCCTTTAAATTCCTTAAGCCATGACAAAGACCTATCGAAGATGTACCATTAATTGGATTATGTTGGATTTACACTTCCCACTCAGTTCAACTTCTACTTTTATTATCCACTTATCACCCTGAAGAGTAAAGGGTGAACTTAATAACTGAATGATAGTCTAAGTATTTGTTCTACATGATTTATGGTCCTTTAATTTCATTCCCAAAATACTTTGTCATAATATGTAATTAAGAAAATATTGAAGAATGGCTTCAAAAATCCATCAAATGAAGTGGAAAGAAATATTAAATTTTAATGTCTTACAACAGCTTAACCCTTCTCATTTATAAGATCT
The DNA here is from genome assembly GCF_011100685.1 of Canis lupus familiaris. NCBI lineage: Eukaryota > Metazoa > Chordata > Mammalia > Carnivora > Canidae > Canis > Canis lupus. The sequence continues at coordinate 35,038,256 of NC_049253.1, forward strand.
CATAATTTATAAGATTTTTGTTCTTACAGCAGACTCCAAAGTAGCCATTTTTTTCATTTAACCTAATGCCTATGGCTGTACTCATTTCTCTTAAAAAGCAGACCAAATACCATCCCATCTTTATATTAAGCAATCAGACAAAAATAGGGAAATATCACTGCCCACTTACCTACCTCTTGTCTACTATCGACTGTACTCTATCTCTTTGTTCTATTATAGACTCTATCTCATTTGATTATTATTCTGAGAAAAATCTCAGAATGCTCTGATCTCTAAGACCAAGATTCCTGTTGCCTCTTGATAATCAAGGACTTAAAAATAAATAATCTGGTTCCACACAGAAAGTAGAAGGAAGGAAAGTGTACTGCTGCTACCCTTCAATAAGCTCTACAACCATTTGCAAACAGGCAACTTTTCTTGATCTCAACAGAGAGCTGAAGTTACAGACTAACATGAAATATAAGGCAGTGGTCATGTCCACAGACAGAATGCAAGCACTTGCTTATCTGGAATAGATACCAAAGAACATCTGGATGAAGAACTCAGTTGAAAGTCCTAACAAATTTCTGTAGGCTAACTGTGGTATATGAAGAGAATATAGAATGGTTGAGATTCACAGACACAAGGGAAATTCATACCAGCTCTCAGTATCTTTTCTCAGAAAAAGACCAATCTTTTCTCAGTATCTTTCATGACCAATGAGTCATGAAAGAGCCTCTTAAAAGGTATAGGCTTATTCATGTCTAAGAGCAACCACTTTTAGAAAAGGCACAGATCTGGCCCAGATCCTTCCCCTCATTTTTATTCATGGGGAGAAAAACAGTCTTAAAAGAGTGGGGGAATCGCAACACACAGTATTACACATAGGGACCTTATGAAAACTCATCACAACAGGTGAAGGGAACTATACACACACACACTTGGGGGAGAAGGAAATGTACATGCAGTCCTAAATCTGGGATTGGGACGGGATCAATACTCATTACAAAATGTTTGCCTAAGACTAGGTATTAATCAGCACAACAAAAAATGTCTCTGCCCCCCACCCACAGTAGAATTGAAAGCATTGAGAAACAGCAGTCTTCCTGCTTTTGAGAGAGGGACAAAAGCTTGTAGGAAAACATTCTAAGGCACCAAGCAAAGAGAATACCTAAAGCTGAGGGCAGAGCAGCCTAAAATATATACACTAGAACAGAAAAAAAGGATGAAAATCAACAGTCCTAAGCATTCATTGCAGAGAGACAGAAAAACAACAAAATAATGAAGAAAAATATAATGAAGGGAATATAAAAGAAAAAAAGCGATAGACAGGAACCTTGAAAACAAGTTTGAATCTTTAATAATAACATAAAATATTCCCAAGTGTACTGATCCAAAAAAAGGAAAGAAAGAATAAAAGCATTAAAAAACCCAATACCAAAAATGAAAAAGGAACATTACTTCAGATCATACAGACTTTAAAAAGATCATATGCCAATAAATTGGAAAATCTGTGAAGATATAAAATTCCCAGAAAAGCACATCCTACTAAATTGACATAAGAAGAAAATAATTTCCTTAAATCCATAATGGCTTTATTCAAATCAACAGACACAAATCTTCTGAAACTATTAGAACTTATAAATGAATTCAGTAAAGTTGCAGGATACAAAATTAATATACAAATATCTCTTGTGTTTCTATACACTAATAACCAATTTTATTGATTTGAGCCCACTAGAAACATCTGAGGTTAGAAGGGAATATTCTTTTTTTTTTTTTTTAAATATTTTATTTATTCATGAGAGACACAGAGAGAGAGGCAGAGACATAGGCAGAGGGAGAAGCAGGCTTCATGCAGGGAGCCTGACATGGGACTCGATCCTGGGACCCCAGGATCAGGCCCTGGGCAGAAAGCGGTGCTAAACCACTGAGCCACCCGGGCTGCCCAAGGGAATATTCTTAATCTAATAAAGAAGATCAACAAAAAACATCTAAGCAAATCTCATACTTAGTGGAACAAGATATGGATGTAAACCATTGACGCTCTATTCAAACTATAGTGGACAGCCTCATCAATGAAATAAAGAAAAAAAGGAAGAAAGAAAGCAACATCTATGAGTCTTAGAAGGAAAAAATATAGTTTATTTGTACATAAGATAATTATGCATATAGAAAATGCAAAGGAAAAATTTTTTAGAGTAAATAAGTGAGTTTAACCATTTGGTTTGATAATCAAGATTTAAAAAATCAATTCATACTTCTATTTGTCAACTACAGAGTTAAGAAAATAACACTTTCATGTTACAATTTATAATAAATAATAACAACATTAAACACTAAGGAATAAATCTAATAAACACTTTACAACATTATCTTGAGGAACTAAGTAAATCCTAAATAAATGGTAGGACATATCATATTTATGAATTTAAAGAGCCACTTTTTATATGCCCCAATTTTCTCTAAATTGTTCTATAGAGCCAGCAAAATTCCAAATTCCATCAGATTTTTCTTGTGTGAAAATTGATAAAGTGATTGCAAAATGATCATGGATATGCAAAGGTTAAACAGCCAAGACAACCTTAAAGAACGAGATTGGAGGATTTACTTTGTTTAGTATCAGGACTTATCATAAGCCTAAATTAATTCAGACGGTGTGTTTGTGCAAGGACAGGCAACAGATCAATGGAATAGAGAAGAAAGTAGAGAAACAGACCTATAATACAAAATCATCTCATTTACAAGAAAGGTGCCTCAAGTACAGAGGAGAAAGTGCAGTTGTTTATTAATAAATGGTCCCATATTCAAGGAATATCCATTAAATGGAAATAATAAAATCTAACCTCCCTCATGTTATATCCCAAAACCCATTCTAAGGTTGATAAACATAAAAAGGGGAGGTAAAGTGAGATAACCTGAGAGAATATTTCCACATCATTAGGACAGGGAAACATTGCTTAAACAAGATGGGAAAATGTCACTAACCATAAAAAAAATTGATAAATTGGACTACAATTATATTGGGAGTTTTTGTTGATCAAAGACACCATTAAAAAAATGAAAACACAAGCCATACAGTAGAGATGACAGTTTTCTTAAAGCTCTAATGCACTGCCACAAACCTAATGAATTAAAGCAACAGAAAGATATTCCTTCACAGTTCTGGATGACTAGAGTCTGAGACTAGTATGATGGGACCAAAATCAAAGTGTTACCAGGTCCTTAAGGGAAAATCTGTTCTTACCTCTTCCAGCTTCTGATGGTTGCATCAATGGAGGCTCTAAGTGCCTGTTGCCTTATCTTTTATGCCTTTGCCAAATCTCCCTCTGCATTTGTCTTAAAATGTGCATATGACCGCATTTACAGTCCACAGAGATAAATCAGGATAATCTCTCCATCTCAAAATCCTTAATTTTATCACATCCATTTTTTTTTTTTACCATATTAGGTGACATTTATAGATTCCAGGGATTAAGACCAGACATAGTTAGGGGGCCATTATTCAGCCTATCACAATGTAACCAACAAAGGACTCAAACCTAAATTATATAAAGAACTTTGAGAAGTCAACAAAAGAAAGGCAATCCAAAAAAAAGTAAACACACAACTTCATAAAACAAGATAACCAAATGGCCAATAAACACATGAAATAATGGCGATAATGGCTAACTCCTTTAGGAATCATCAAATTCAAATGCAAAATGCAAAATTCAAATGCAAAATCAAAACAGAATGGCTAACATGGAAACTGACAGATCTCAAATTTTGCTGACACTACAGAACAACTACAAGCCTCACACACTCCAGATGGAAGCATGAACTGTTAAAACTATTGTGGAGAATTGTTGGCATCTTCCACTAAATGAGAAGCTTATGGCAATATACACATAAGTCCACCAAAAGACAAATCAATGTTCACAGCAGCATGATTCATAATAGCCCAAGGCTGGAAATCAATTCAAATGTCTTTCAATTGCATCATGAAAAAATAAATCATGCTGCATTTTATACAATGGTATTCTATTTGTAAAAGTTCTTCTAGTGCTCTATCCATATCTCCTTGTATCCCTTTGCCATCTTTGTAAGGTGTGCTTTCATTTTCAACCAGCCAATACCTGCATCTCTAGATCAGAAGGCTGTCTTTAGATTGCAGGAATCTAATTTACTTTGTACACGGAGAGCCTGAAGTGCCTGAAAATTTATGTACCTTATTGGCGACCCTTAAGAGTGACAGATTCAAAAGTAAGTTTCCCAGCTCCTTTACTCTTGATCCAGACACCTCTGATTTGAAGTTACATCCTGCCCAGAGCTCCCCTGTGAGATTGGACAAGCATCCCTCCTGAGAACTTTACTTTATATCATACCTATTTTGCTTGCCCTCCAATAGTCCTGGTCCCACTTCCACAGTACCCTAGAATTTTTCCCCTGAGCTTTTGTTAGGAATGATAAAATCACTTTAACACAGACTGTTGCCTCAGGTTTTGCTTGTGGAAGTACAGTTTAAGACATTTTCAAACATGAAAATGAACACAGTACTGCTACACAATGACATGAATGGATCCCACAGCAAAAATATTGAGCAAAATATGCCAAACAGAAAAGAATACACACAGAATGGTTTATTTATATAAAGTTCAATACCAAGAAAAGCTAACCTATATAGTCAGAAGTCAGGATATTGGTACCCTTTGCAGAGGATTAAAAAGAAGATGATGCATTGGTGATGAAAAGGGTAAAAGGAGTGCTTCTAGGATACTGATGGTATTTTACTCCTTAGTCTTGGTAGTACTTCTGTAGATATATTCATTTTGCGACACCCTGAGCCACAGTTTTGGGATTTGTGCATTTTCCTATATTTAACAGAACATTTAAATAAAGATCTAAAAAATTAGCAGTCACATATTTAAATAGAATAATAGCTATAGCATGGTCAAAGCTATAAAGCTATCCATGACTCCTCTATTTTTTTATGTATATTACAGAAAATACAAATTTAAAATTTAGGACTATAGATGATTACTTAATATATGACCAAGTAATTGAATCATACCTCAATCATAACTAATTATTCAAATCAAAATAATAAGTTAGATGCACATGTAAACTCTGAGATAAAAGAATGACTTTAGGCAGTGATGTAATTTAGACACACTTACTTTGCTAGCCTGCCATGTTGCCTAAAATTAACCCTAATGACACTCTTAGAAAGCTCTTAATGTCAACTTCAGTTGCACTATGAATTATTATCTCAGTTGTGTAATAGAACTGAGACATAGATAACAGATTTAGATACAGGAGAAAGTATAGATGTTGGAAAGCCAGGTACTAGAGATAATGGGCTTCCATGTTTAGGGTTGCCTGGTTCCTCTGGGCCAGAAGTGATAAAGGGGAAGCAAAGACAATTTGCGGCTACTTAATAATTTTGGTTAATGAAATTACAACTTCATTACCATTAACATTAGCATTCTTGTCATAACCTTCAACTTTGACGTCATCAGTATAAACTACTTAAGTACTTCATATCCTTAAGCAAAGGCTCTAGATTAAGTCAAAGTATATATTACTTAAACAAAACCTATTAGATTTTATCTTTTTGGATTTACTTCTTTAAGATGTTGAAAATGGGCTTTCCCCACCGAAAAATAATGACAGATGCATTTCTTTAAGTTGTACTTGGTATCCGATTTTATAGAAACATTGTTTGTTATTCGACAGACTGGGTGGCTCATAAACAACATGAATTTATTTCTCACAGTTCTGGATCTGAAGCCCAACATCAAGGCACTGGCAGATTCAGCGTCTAATTTTTTTTTTTAATTTTTATTTATTTATGATAGTCACAGACAGAGAGAGAGAGAGAGGCAGAGACATAGGCAGAGGGAGCCCGATGTGGGATTCGATCCCGGGTCTCCAGGATCACGCCCTGGGCCAAAGACAGGCGCTAAACCGCTGCGCCACCCAGGGATCCCTGTTAATTTTTTTAAATCTAAGCATATAAGTAATGAACTTTTGTTTTCATTTTAAACTAAACCTATCTCATTCTTTTGCAAGTTCTTACTCCAGAAGTAGCAAAGAAATAAAACTACAGAGAAATGTTTTAGGGCACATACATTTGGAAATAATTTTGGGAAATAACCCATGTAAATACTTATAACTAAAATGATCCTTAGTACGGAATATTTCTTTGAATAGAATGTTAATGCAAAGGGCTTGGCATGTTTCAACGTTTCTCCTGCATAAATAGTGACTAAGAATATTATACATAGCTTGCTTCCTGAAAAATTAATCCTACTTATACATATGACATTATATATTCAATACATCAAAAATTGACTGAAAATGCTCAGAACCCTAAAATTCAAACCTGTCATCCTGTGATGACATACATATGGATTTAAGAATATATACTCCCTCAGGGTGCCTGGGTGGTACATTTGGTTAAGCATCCAACTTTTGGTTTCAGCCAGGTCTGATCTCAGGGTCAATAAGATCAAGCCCCACACTGGGCTCTGCGCTCAGAGTGGGATCTGCTTGAATTTCTCTCTCCCTCTGCCCCTACCTCCTACTTCTAAAATACATAAGTAAATCTTTAAAAAAAAAAAAAAAAGGAGTAAATATCCTTTATGTATCTAAAATACATAAGTAAATCTTAAAAAAAAAAAAAAAAGGATATATACTCCTTTTACCAGAACCTATCCCAAATTTCTTTGGCTAGAACTAATTTTTCCACTCTTTATATTCTAATTTGCTCAAAAATCCACTACATAAATTTGAATGTGTCCCCTAAAATTCATATGCTGAACTCCTAACTCCAGTACCTCAAAATGCAATTGTATTGAGATATGGGGACCTACAAGAGAGATTAAGTTAAAATGAGGTCACATGGGTAAGCCCCGATGGTGTCCTTATAAGAAGAGGCAATTAAAACATGAGTCCACAGATGGAAAACCACATGAGGACATCAGAGGAAGAAGGCCATCCACAACCCAGGCTGGAGAGAAGCCTTAGAAGAAATCAACCCTGCTGACACCTTGATCTTGGACTCCTAGCCTTAAGAGTTGTAAAAAGAGAAATTTCTGTTTTTTGAAGCTGGCAGCCCTACCAAACTGAGTACATAATACACTGTCTCCGGGTAGAGATCACTGTACACGGGAATATTTTAGACACTGGAGAGCAGGGATCTCATTCTCTTCTTTTTATTCTACTTCTCCCTCTTCCTGTCTTTTCTTTCTCTTTTTGCCCTTCCTTTTCTACCTCTTCTTCCACTTCTTTTTCATGGTGTCTCTCACTATCCCTGTTTGTCAATGAAGTTTTTAATGAATAAAAATTTGTGAATGGCAACTTTGATATATAGAGAAGAAAAAGTAGAGAAAATAGTGGAGATATTATAGGGAAAATAGAAGTAATATTAACCTGAAATTTCCAATGAATAAATTTTAAAAGATAAGAAAATTAGAAAGGCAGTATCTCTCTTTTGAACAAAGCTCCTCACTTACTTCAACTTTCTTACTCTGAAGGCATGCTATTCGATAGACTTCCTGTTTGGAAATTTATCATGCTGCATGGAATCCTGGCTTTTTCCTCTCTCCCAAGTTGACAAGTAAAAGGTGCACCAAACTCCTTAAACTCTGAACATGGAATTAACTTGCAATATTCTTTATGATTTTGTCTTTCTTAAAGAATAGTTGAAGCAGAGCCTAGCATAATCCAAAGCACATTTTGTTTCTGATGTATTCACTACATGATCAAACCAAGATATTGTCAAAGTAACTCACACATAGGCTGCAACTTTCAACATGACTTAAATCAAACATGAAGTCTGTTCCATAAATAACACTAATGGCTCTAAGCCCATGAGATAATGAAGAAAGAATATAATTAATGATCACTATGTTTTCTTATCTGATAGACAGATTCACTTTCACTGGTGTTGAAAAATTATGGCTCAGTTCCAAGATCATAAAGCCACAGGTGGATTCCTATAATACAGGATTTATAATTCCCATTCACAGATTTCATTGTTACCGTGTATGTAATGAACTTGAAAATGGCATTATTACACACAGAACCCAACAATTATACTTTCTTATACATCAGAATGCTACAAAGTTCAATGGTGACTTGAGTACTAGGAGTAGAATCCTCTTACCACTTAAGTATACAAAGCACTTAGCAATTTATGATCTAAATTTGTCAAAACATGTTATAAATACTTTAAAGTGCTAGCCTTTTTTTAAAAAAAAAGATTTTATTTATTTATTCATGAGAGACACAGAGAGAGAGGCAGAGACACAGGCAGAGGAAGAAGCAGGCTCCATGCAGGTAGCCTGATGTGGGACTTGATCCCAGGACTCCAGGATCATGCCCTGGGCTGAAGGCAGCACTAAACCGCTGAGCCACCAGAGCTGCCCAAGTGCTAGCCTTTTAAAAAAATATTACTATTTTCAAATATAATTCTACAAGGGTGGTAGAGAGACTTTTTATAATACCATTTTATATGGTTTGAATTATTTATCAAGTATTTGCATAACTTAAACACTATTAGAAATATTAAATTTAAAAAAATAAGTCTTGCCATATGTCAGATTTAAAATATATTTTATAGTACAAGCAAGAATAAAATGAAAGATTTATATTCCTAAATTTTACTTTAGTAATTGCTAAGATTTATTCATTTCTTACCAAGTGTAAGGTACTAGGAGTGCTTTCTTTTTAGTCCTTACAACAGGCTTATAAAATATTTTCTTTATTTCTATATTATACACGAGGAAACCAAAACAAGGAGCCTGAATAGCTTTTATGTGGTGTGATGCAGTCAATACCAGACTGCAGAATCCAAAGCTTTGTATCTAATACTCAGCACTGCCCTGCAATTACTGAACAGCATGTAGCATTATCCCAAACTACTCAAGAAATACCTTAAAATAAATGGATGAATGTTCTTTACCTCTTTAATGGCATGTAAATAGATCTCAAGCATATATGCCTGTATAAATGTTGCCTATTAGTCAAAGTGGAACAGTTAAAAAGGAAAAAAATCCTATCATTCTACAGAGAAAGTTAAATAATTAAATTAAATTAAATAGGAAGTTACTGTGGCATTCATAGTGCTGCATTATGTATGTGGACAGAAGTTTACCTATAGTATTGGACCTCAAATTTTTGCCAAAAGAAAAGAAATAAACCTGCTCATTGTTGTTGTATGGCAAAGAATGCACAGGCAAATGACCAGAACATATAATCTTTCCAAGAGGGCAAAACCAGTCCCCAGGCCTATAAGCAAATAGTGGAAGATATTTTGCGGTGCATATTGATTAGAACAGATTTCCTTAGTGACATAATAAAGAAAAACACTGCACTGAAAATGAATTTTTATTTATTAAAAAAATTTTTTTAGGGCAGCCCCCGTGGCCCAGCGGCTTGGCACTGCCTTCAGCCCAGGGTGTGATCCTGGAGACCCAGGATTGAGTCCCACGTTGGGTTCCCTGCCTGGAGCCTGCTTCTCCCTCTGCCTGTGTCTCTGCCTCTCTCTCTCTCTCTCTCTCATGAATAAATAAATAAATAATCTTTAAAAAATTGTTTTAAGATATTTTATTTATTTATTTGAGATAGTGAGAGAAAGCATGAGTGGGAGGAGGGGCAGAGGAAGAGGGAGTAGTAGCAGACTCCCCGCTGAGCTGAGCTGGATCCCAGGATGGAGATCATGACCTGAGCTGAAGTCAGACGTTTAACTGACTGGGCCATCCAGATGCCCTGGTACTTAAAATGAATTTGAACAAATTCACAAACAGCATTAGTGATAAACATCTAAACCCCCCAAAATGATACTTTGTTATAAATGGAAATGTGGAAAAGAATACCATGATACATTTTATTCATTCAAAAAAAACATATTGAACTGCTACTAAGTGCCAAAAAGAGTATGTTGTTGTTTTTTTTTTTTTAAAGATTTTATTTATTTATTCATGAGAGATGCACAGAGAGAGAGGCAGACATAGGCAAAGGGAGAAGAAGCAGGCTCCCCTCAGGGAGCTGGATGTGGGACTCAATCCCTGAACTCCAGGATTACGCCCTGAGTGGAAAGCAGAGCTAAACCACTGAGCCATCCAGGCATCCCAAGAAGAGTATGTTTTCATGGAGTTTACAATCTGATAGAGAAGACTTTTATCTAGGAGAGTGAGAAGAGATGAGGCTGAAGAAGTCAGCAAGACTAAATCATGTCTGATTGTTTAAGACATTTCAAGGGATTAAGGAACGTATATTACCCAAAGTGCCTGGGAAATCACTGAAGGCAGTTAAGCAAGGGAATGACAAGTTAATATTTGCATTCAAAATAGAAACTCTTCAATGTGAAGAAGGATTGGAGTTACAGAGTAAATATAAGGGGACTAATTAAAGACTTGTTGGTGTCATCTATCTATGATGTGAGAATCACTTGAAAAAGAGAAACATTTAATAACTAAAAAGGTAGGATTAGGTAATTTAGTAAACAGGGGATGATAAAGAAAAGGTGAGTGTGAAGGATGATTCCCTTGAACCTTGATTCAAGGATGTATGGTGATACGATTTACCTAGCTAGGGAACCCTCGAGAGTGGTGGAGAACTTATGAGTTCACTTTTGGTCATGTTTGATTTCAAGTACAAAATTAATGAGTTCAATAATTTGGTCATGTTTGATTTCAGAACTTTACTATATAATTACATATCTCCAATATATACATATGTCCAATAATGGAAAAGATGAACAAATTGGATATATTCATTTGGGGGAAATTCTGTTCACTGGAAAATCATTTAAAAAAATTGACATAAGCTATAGGATGAGAAATGATATTTACAATCTATATGACTGACAGAAGGATCAAATACAATGTAAAGACCACTTAAAAATCAACAAGCAAAAGAAAATCAAATAAAATAACAAAAACAACAAAAACCTGGCAACCACCTCCACAAATTCACAAAATAGATATCCAAGTGGCCAGTAAACATATGAGAAAGTTGTCAACCCCATCATAAATCAGAAAAATGTACATTAATACCATAATGTAGTTCCTCTACAAACCCACCAGGATGGCTAAACAAAGATATCAATTCCAAGTTTTGGTAAGGTTAAAAAGCAACTAGAAGTCTCACACACTTCCAGTGGCATATAAAATGTTAAAAATACTATGGAGAACTATTAATATTTTCTACTGAAAATAACATGGCCCATGGCCCGGCAATTCTGCTAGTTATACTTCCTACAGTAATGTATGCACAAGTTCACCATAAAAGAATGTTCATAGCAGCATTATTTATAATGGCCCAAATTGGAAACAACTCTAATGCCTGGTGTTTCTCTATCTTTTCCTGATCCTAATATTTCTCTTACAAAGTCTGCCCAGTTTTAAATCATATTTCAGAGCAGCCCAGGTGGCTCAGTGGTTTAGCGCCACCTTCAGCCCAGGGCCTGATCCTTGAGACCCGGGATTGAGTCCTTCCCACGTTAGGCTCCCTGCACAGAGCCTGCTTGTCCTTCTGCCTGTGTCTCTGCCTGTGTGTGTGTGTGTGTGTGTGTGTGTGTGTGTGTGTGTCTCATGAATAAGTAAATAAAATCTTAAAAAATAAATAAATCATATTTCAAATGAATGATGTCATCCCCCATGTACATCACATCAAATCACTGGTATTAAGGGACTCTCCCCCCAACCAAATCAGAAACAATTTTAAGTAGGTAAAATCTGTATTAAGAGTGGGACAGGCATGTGTTAGGTGTGACACCCATATAGAAACAAAAATCATCACTGGTTGGTTCATAGCTTACTTTTTGCTATCTCAGGACAAACTACAGGGCTGATACCTGTGGAAGTCTGGAAAGTGTCATTATAAGAATTAAGGAGATGTGTAAGAAAGAAGGAAAAAAGAAAAAGAAGATTGCAAGCATCAATCTTTGCTTGGAATTTTTATTTTTTTTCAGGGATCCATATGAGGATCTATTACACTCTATTACATGTGATAAGTCTTCATCATTCTATCACTGGGATAAATGTGTACTTATTAGCCACTAGTTATTAAAGACAGTGCCCTTAAATCATTGATAATCCCAAAGGGCAAATAAGAAAGACTTCAGCTAACATAACAACTACATAGCAATAAAGGCATACCACTGTGTAGTTAAGTGCCAATATTCTGCACTCTTCTTTTTTTTTTTTTTTAAAGTAACTGTTCCTTGTTAAAGTAATGTGATTAATAGTAAAATCACAGACTCTGACTCTTTGGAATGATTGCCTTGGCAATGTATGTATGAAGGCTGCTCTATGGAAACAAAGTTGGATGTTTGGGATACTGTCCATAGATATGCTGATGTCATGGCATCTGGAGTGGAAACTGAAAATGGACTCATCTGTAAGCCAGTAGGGCTTTAAACATAAGGTTGCCATTTGATTGTTCATTGATTAATTTCATTGAAGCTTTCTAGTATCATTATACCTCTTCTAAAAAAGCTAAAATAAAATAAAGGAGGCTTAGATCCAAGAATAATTGTCCTTTTTGTACATGTAGCCAACTACCAGCATGTAGCCATTCTGGTCCCCCCCTGCTCCCACCTTTTCAATATGTATTTAGGAATACTGGATATATTGAGAGCCTCAAAGGTTATTTAAAATGATGCTCTTTTGCTCTTGTGAAGCAGTAAACAATGAGAACAGTAAATAAGTCTACATTTCCTATGGTTATAATTACAATTACTGTCTAGAAATATGTTCAAGTTTAAGGGTCAGTTGAAATTTGCTAAATTGGGAGGAGCACATTCCTTTAGCAGAGACATCAATGGTATCTGCTTTTTGTGCCATTTTACAACTTTCTAAGTATTTTCATTTGGAGCCTATACTAGATTCATTTAATCTACACAACAATATTACTTATAGGTGAAGCAATCCTAGCTTATCGATGGTCCCAACATGAAAATATTTGTTCATAATAATATAGATTGTAAAGCAATGAACCTAGCTAGAACTCAGGATTCTGATCAAAATAACTTTTTCTCAATTTTTAATTTTTATTTTACATGAATAGTAATATTTTTAAGGTGCTAAACTGTATTCTTTAGACCTTAATTATATAAGGATATAATAGTATGTATCATTAGGATATAATAAATGACATCTTAGCATCACTTGATTATTTAGTTCATTCATTGCATATCTTCTTTGTTATTTTTGGCTTCTCTTATTCTATTTGTGGGATCTCTTCTACTAAAACTGGCAGCCCTAATTCCTAGAGCTGAAAAAGAATTATCATGTGCATTTTATAATTTCCTTAACTATTGATTTCTGTCAATTGTTTTAATCAATTTACTTCTGAGTCCATCTTAGACTTTGAGGTATAGCATTGATGTGATTGTTGTTATGCCCTTACACTTAAAATTTGAGTAAGTTTAGTAAAAATAAAATCACTATCAAACTAGTGTTACATTTACTGAAAATTAAAGAGATGTGGGGGGAGTTAATTTGTAAAATTTTTAGTTATATGCTCTGCATATATTAAATTTTTCATTCTTTCCATAGCTGGTATTTTCTGAAACTTCTGAGGGATGTTAATAAAATCTGAGGGATGCCTGGGTGGCTCAGCGATTGAGCGTCTGCCTTTGACTCAGGGCATGATCCCGGGGTCTGGGATGGAGTCCACATCGGGATCCTGTGGAGAGCCTCTGCCTATGTCTCTGCCTCTTTCTCTCTCTGTCTCTCATGAATAAATAAATAAAATCTTTTAAAAAATAAAATAAAATCTGAAAGAACATTTGGCCATAATATAACTTCCATATATTGTTTGTGGCAAATAACCTTTTATTCTTATCAAATGTATTAGTTATTTCTTTTCCTCCCATGATAAATATTTATCTTCATTTGAATTTGCATATGACTACCTATTTTCTTCATATTCACAGCCTTAGAAAACAAGGTTGGTCTTAAAGCAAAATGAAATGAATCCTCTTTATATTTAGATATACGTTATGAAGAAATGGAAACTGCTTCAATGGAAATGTCTAGTAAATCAAACTATTCCAGTTCGTTTTTGAGACTATTATGATTCTATTACAATCATGGAGAAGAGGTTAGCCAAACTATGAAACACAGATAACTGAAAATTTAGTTAACCCAAGCATAAGTTATAAATCCCCTTCACATTACAGGAGAATCTAATTCTATCTGCAAAGATTTCCACAGTCTCCCTAACATGTACTAGTGGTGTCCTCTCCTTTTTTCCTATATCTTTCTTTTCATCTCCAACTCAGTAGACTTAAATCATCATCCACCTGCTTCAGATAAACTTAAAATTGTCTTATAGAGATTTCTTCCAAAACCAAATTAAATGGAAAACAGAAAGAAGCAGCAGAGAACATTAAATTTCCTTTAGGCTCCCTGCCTAATTCTTCTTGGGCTCAGAGCCCAATTTCCACTGAGCCCATTCTGGTTTCTTTAAAGCCGCGGACAAAAAGGCCAGTCCTTATTATCATGATCACTCAATCTTATCTAGCTTGTCATATTCCAAAGACCATTTCCTAGCTTCTAGTTTGTTTTTTCTAATGGCCTTATTTGTGCACACAGGCTTTGAATGGGCTTGATTAGGTTACTTTTCACAGGCTAACTGAAAAATACATTACAAATAAAACTACACATTATCTCTTGCTATTTTCCCTAGCCACTTGAATAGAAGTCTGTACAAACAGCTGTCTGTTCCATTACTAGATTATTTTCACTATAGAATTAATTATTCTTTGAGTATGAATGTAATCTTAATCATTAGTTACTCAAGGGTGATCAGCTGACCCATCTTTGCTCCTGAAGGAAGTCATGTCAACCGGATTGATATCAACCTCGGAATCTGATGAACAATAAAACTTTAGCACTCTAAAAACTGAATAGATTTTTTTTTCTCAGAGAAAAAGCTATGGTGTCATTCTAGTGAAACCAATGCAAAAATGTTACTTCCCTTAGGATAATATACATGTTCAATTTATATATTTTCACAAATTAAGTAGGTTTACTTCTCAATTCACTCATTTTAAATATATTTTTATAAAAGCTTATTCTGTATTCAGCTCTTTATACATAGCATCTAATAATATTTTTAAAGCGACTACTCATTAATAGCTTACTATGTCAAGAAACTTCTATATCAGAAACTAAGCATGCTTCATTCTTTTAATTCTTGCAACAGCTTCTAAAGTGGAAGGTGGCCCTTTACTTATGAGTAAACTCACTCTAGGAGATGGATTTATTTGCCCATGTACAAAAATCTAACAAATGACTCAACCAGACTCAAGTACAGGTTCTTTTTATCTTCAATGAGATTCCCAATTCTTTACTTGTGGAAACACTCCAGGTCCTAAATCACACCTCACGGTCTTTACCCCATGACTACCAGAACACAGATAGAATTGATAGCCAGAAGAATAGAAAATTGGAATAGAATTTGAATTTTTGGGGAGACTTCTTAGTTTAAGACACCTATAAATAAATGGAAACATATCAGACAAATCTTCCCTGAGGGATGTTGTGACCAGTACTCCTCAAAATTGTCAAGTCTTTGGAAGCAGGGAAACCAAGAGAAGCCTAAGAAAACCTGATGACTAAATGTAAGGTAGTATCCTGGATGGTATCCTGACAGAGAAAAAGGACCCTAGATAAGAACTAAGAACATTAGAATAAAGTAGGGACTTTAGTTAATAATAATGAATCAATATTGATGCATTAATTCTGATAAATGTATCACACTAATGTAAGAGATTAATGCTAGTGTAAACTGGGCATATCTGGGAACTCTGCACTATGTTCAATGTTTCTGTAAATCTAAATCTATTCTAAAATAAAAAGTTTATTAAATAACTAAAACCAATGCTGCTCTATGACTCATTTTTAATAAATGAGACCTATAAACACAATTCTCAAATGGAATGCAATATTTTTGGTGAACTTATCAGAAACATACAAGGGCAATTTTATTTGGTGCATCAAATTCATGTGCAATACACCAAATTGCAATTTAAATTAATTGAAGATTTGGTTTATATTTTGTTTGGGTCTGGTAGTAATTTTAGTAATACTATTTGTATACAACCCATGCTATTAGTTTTATATCTATCTTCAATGCATGACCTTTCACCAATTTCCAATCTCAGTCTGTTTCCTTATGTGTAAAGTGGGAATAACAATAGATAAATCGCAAGAATGAGGTTAGGATGAAATGAGATAATGATATCAAATCTAGTAGAAGATCTTCATCGTTCCAGCTCTTAAAAATACATTGCTATTTTATTCAAACATCATTTTTGAGTAGAGAACATCAAATTTTGCTTCCCCAGCTATAACCACATGAAAACTTCCACAGGGAATGCAGAACAAAGAGAAATATCTCTTTAATATTTCTCTGCAAGATGGACTGAGGTTCATTCAGATGAATCACCAAGTATGGGTATTGAGGTGTTACAACACAGCCACCATTTTTGAAGATTTACCATCTCACTGCTTTAAGGTCATGCTGTCCCCTGCCTACACCATGCGGTTGGTTTCGATACTTAGTATGTTTATGATCTTTATTTTATTTTATTTTATTTTTAAAGAACTATTTATTTATTTGAGGAGGGAAGGGGCAGAGGGAGAGGGAGAGGGAGAGTCTTAAGGAGACTCTGCGCTGAGCTTAATCTCACAACCTTGAGATCATGACCTGAGCTGAAACCAAGAGTCAGACGCTTAACTGACTTGACTTAACTTAACTGACTGCACCACCCAGGCATCCCCATGACCTTTATTTTAAAGTCAGTTTTTAACTGTCCTTTTTAAATTTTTTTTAGCCAGATGAGCTATTTGGTTTTGTCTTGGTTCACACAAACAATGCACAGGAAACTCCTCTTTGATGCTGTGAGCCTTAGTTCAGAATGCTTTTATTCACCTATCACAAATGTTTTGTTATCCCTTAGGAATGTATGAGGTGATCAACTCAACTTCCCAATCAGTGGAGTAGCATTTTCCATATATTTTTTTAAATGATCTGCATCTGAGATGGCTTGGGTTCTTTTCAATCATGGAACTCTCATAAAATGGAAAGAAATTTGTGGCTTATCATTATTTAAAAAGGTGGTAAATTCTTAACAAATCAATGTACTTCTGTCAACTGTATAAATGACTCCTAAGGAATTTTTTATATGCCAGGTAGATGTTGTGTGTTAATAAAGATTAAGAAAGTGAACAGCCTTTAGAAAGAATTAAAAAAAACAAGGAAGCTAAGGGAGTTGTGGTGTTTGTATGTAGAGAAGCAAGTCAATTTGCCAAAAACAGTACCTTAACATGCGAAATGTTAGGGCTGACCTGCATAGTGAAGTATGTACATCAAGTTTTTAAAATCTGGAGACGAATGTCTATCCATTTACCATGGACTATTTTTGTCCAGTTCTTGTGAACCACAGTAAACACTTCTGAGCTGGCTGCCACAAACTGAGATACAGAATATAGCAGGAATTCCAACCAGGACCCAAATGAGGCACATTGTCCTTGGATTCTTCCTAGGATATCAAGAAAATGGAAAGATAGCAAGTGTACTTCTATCAAGGTCATTATATTGCTGTCTTTAAAATGAGATGTCTCTATGATGAAGCAACTGCCATCTTCTTTTCCTAACCTTTTTTATCTTCATCTACAGAAAAATCATGAACATTCAATACTAACATGAATTACATAAGTAATGTTATATATATCTTTGAAGATAAATGAAATAATTGAATCTACAGTGTGTAGCAAAGTATAAAGATATTATCTTTATGGAAAACTCACATCTGTAAAGAGTTGCAAACAGACTGAAGTAAATTTCCCGAAGAACAGCCTGGGTCCATATTTACAATCTGGCAATAATCATATTTACTGTAAATGATGAAAAAGACCATTTGTGTTGTACATGTAGGCATGAAAGACCTTTAGATACATTTGCTTTTATGGCTTCTGACATGTGGCAAATGAAGTCATAGATTTCAATTCTACTCATTCTCAAATACCACTGAACAGCTGAACAGTCTTTTTTTTAAGGTCCTTACTTAGGCTAAGCCCAAACCAGTTAGTGAAAACCAACTCATTATATATTGTGGAATTAAAATTCAATTTAATATAATTTTGCATTTAAAATTATATATCTGCATATGTTAATAGCCATCAACAAATAGTATTCCTATTTTATTAAAGGTCAAAAACTAATCACAGGATCAAATAAACCTCTGTGTGTGTGTGTGTGTATGGAAAATAGTATATATAGACACAAATTCAACTAAAAAATTAAGCTGGGTTATGATGTTTAAAATTCTCCTTCTTAATTTTTGTCATTTATTTTATTTATTTCAGTAATTCATCAGTTGTGTATAACACCCACTGCTTATCGTATCAGTTGACCTCCTTAATGCCTATCACTCAGTTACCCCATCCTCCTGCCCACCTCCCCTCCAACAACCTTCAGCTTGCTTCCTATAGTTTTTTGTCATTCCTAACAAGTTATAGGTCTATTAAGTAATAGCTCTAGAAAAATTTTTTGCTAAACACTTTCATGCTGGCTTGAGATTGCTCCTTTAGCATCTGCACGCCACATTACAAGATTAGTGGAGTATATACAAAGACTGATGTACCAGAAGTGAGCATTACTCGAGTGGAGTGAAGCCCATGACCATGCATGACAATATACTAATTAACTCTTTGAAGCCAAGTGTATTAATGAATTTACATGCATATTTAATTATTTTTATGAGATTTGGAGCAAGGATTTAGATCTCTTCTATAAGGAAGAAATGACAATTGCTTTATCTATCTCGATATGTGCTTTCAAAAACTAATATTTATTATTTCCTTGTGTATTTAAAATCAAAACTCAATAAATGGAAGCAAAATAGTTTGATTTAGTTTTAGGGGCAATATATCCCCTCAAATCCAACCCTTATCTGCTGGTGCAGAGAACAAAATTCTATCTTGTCCGCAAACATTACCAGACACCTGAACTTGAAAAAGAAACTCGATGACTTCAACCCAAGTTCTTCCCAGAAATAAAAAATAACACACTATTGTTTGCTCTTAACTGATTACTTCCTAACTACTCCAAAGAAACCCAAATATTTTATTTTTTAATTTATTTTTAATAATAATAAATTTATTTTTATTGGTGTTCAATTTGCCAACATACAGAATAACACCCAGTGCTCATCCCGTCAAGTGCCCCCCTCAGTGCCCATCACCCATTCACCCCCACCCCCCGCCCTCCTCCCCTTCCATCACCCCTAGTTCGTTTCCCAGAGTTAGGAGTCTTTATGTTCTGTCTCCCTTTCTGATATTTCCCACACATTTCTTCTCCCTTCCCTTATATTCCCTTTCACTATTATTTATATTCCCCAAATGGATGAGAACATACAATGTTTGTCCTTCTCCTATTGACTTACTTCACTCAGCATAATACCTTCCAGTTCCATCCACGTTGAAGCAAATGGGAAACCCAAATATTTTAATAATCATTAACAAAATAATCTTTGAAAACTGGTTTGAACCTTTCTATAAATGGTACACATTATTATATAACTTAAATGCATCATATATGTAAATATGCACACACAAACTTATATAATTCCAATGACATAAAATAAATATTTAAATTTCACAAGCTACACAAACAGGTTGAGTCAATCACAAAATTAGATGCAATCAAGTCAACTGACTTCATACTTTGTGGGAGAAATTTTTAAATATATTATCAATAAATATTTTCCAAAGTAGTACTATCTACACATATATCTGAAACACCTTTTCATACATGAAGAACCAAGAAAACTGAATTGCCAAAATGAGTCACGTTTCCTGTAAGATATAATATTGCCTCTGTTTTGGAGATAAAATTGCCTTGCTTTGAGTTTTTAAACACAGAACACTGAGGCTGTCTACATGTATAATCAAATTAAAACAAATATTTTTTTTTGCTTCTTGAGCAATCACAGCTGGTCTCTTACATTTCACTCTTCTAAAGCATTATCATCTTTATCTCACTAGAAAACATGTTCAGATCTTTATATCATCATTTTGATAGATTTCTCCCCTTACCAACTATTAAAATAGCTCTGTCTCTGACCCCTCAGTATTCGTTAATAACACTTATCAAACACAGATATTATTCTTTCTTTTTTCTTTTTACCCATATCACAAGCATGTTGATTTCTTATGAACTAAATTAGGTTCTAGCATGGAAAATTGGGGAATTATTGATTCCTATTATATCTTGATAGTCAAATAACAAAATATTAAGAAATACAAATTCATACTAGTTACATAGCTTGAATAATTTGTCATCTGCTTTTTTTTATTTTATTTTTTTTACTGTGGCTCAATATATTTACATAAACATTACAATAACCATTTTAGTGGTGCATATTATAGGTAGGTTCTAAACTTACTTAGCAATCCACTAAAACTGGCTGTTTCCAATTTTCCACAAATGTAAATAAAGTTAAAATAAACATTTCCTGATCATACATTTCCCTATATTATTATATTTATTCTTCAACATGGGTACTCTTAGAGGACTAATGGATAAAGTGTGTGCATGTTTTTACTCTTTTTATTATTGAAATATAGTTAATGCACAGCTACATTAGTTTCAGGTGTACAACATAGTGACTCAACAACTCCGTATGTTGTGCAATGCTGGCATTATTCTATCTACTTGTCTGTTTATGTGTATTTGTGTCTGCTTATCATCAGCCTATGATGGATTTTTTTTTCTAAGTAGGCTCCATGCCCAGCCTGGAGTCCAACAGGGAGCTTGAACTCATAACCCTGAGATCAAAACCTGAGCTTAGAACAGGAGTTGGGGGGCAGCCCGGGTGGCTGCGGTTTAATGCTGCCTTCGGCCCAGGGGTGTGATCCTGGAGATCCGGGATTGAGTCCCACATCGGGCTCCCTGCATGGAGCCTGCTTCTCCCGCTGCCTGTGTCTCTGCCTCTCTCTCTCTCCC
The DNA here is from genome assembly GCF_011100685.1 of Canis lupus familiaris. Lineage (NCBI taxonomy): Eukaryota > Metazoa > Chordata > Mammalia > Carnivora > Canidae > Canis > Canis lupus. Next base: position 35,059,247 of record NC_049253.1, read on the forward strand.
TGTGTCTCTCATGAATAAATAAATAAAGTCTTTAAAAAAAAAAAAACAAGAGTTGGGGTCTTAACCAACTGAGCCACCGAGACACCCTTGTGACAGGTTTTTTTTTTTTTTTTTTTTATGGTCTATCTCCACAAGTAGAATTTCACTTCCCTGAGGGCAGGGAATTTGTTTTATCTCTTGCTACAGCCTTTAGAAACTCAATAATTATTTCTTGGATGAATAAGGAAATGAATAAATGTAATGCCCTTCATTGGAAAAGGGCTTATTTTCATAAAAACTCTATCTATGTACTTATTTTATTTCCTATTTAACACTTTATGTTAAGCTGTGAGAATATTAGCTGCTCATTAAAATTGGTGGATGCTTGGGTGGATGATTGGGTGTCCAACTCTTGATTTTGGCTCAGACCACAATCTCAGCATGGTGGAATCTAGTCCTGCTTTGAGCTCCTTGTTCAGCTAGGAGTCAGCTTAGGACTCTCTCTTCCTTAGGACTCCCTTCCTCTCTCTCTGCCCCTCGCCCTACCTGCACTCTTCACGCTCTCTCTCAAATAAAGAATTTTTTTAATTGGTATAAGTTCAAAGAGTAACTTAGCAGCTCATTAAAAGTCTATTTACATGCGTTTCAAGTTTTAATTATATCCACTACCCATTTGTATATTTCCCGTTATAGCTTAGGCTGGTAGATTAATGTAGACTTCAAATTATTATGTGCAGAACTTATTATATTATTGTCTCAAAATTATAGCCACATAAAGATGATAAGCAACCACAGTCATAATACTGATTTGGGCCCAATTAATGCTGATTTAGTATTCCTGGGAGTTCTGAAGGTAACTCGTACCAAACACTTTAATAAGGTTTATTATTTATCAAGAGTTAGAAAACAATATTAAAATTATTGTCATGGCTCTTGGCAGATGATGATAAATCTATATTGAAGCTCTTCCATCTTGCTTCCTTTCCTCAAAACATTTATTGAAAGTCTATTATATAACAGACTTTCTTCTAACAAAGGAATATGGAGGGGAATGAGCACAAAGTCTAGAGGGATATAGAAAAGTAAACAGAAAATTAGAATGCAATCTGATAACTGCTCAGTGTGGGGTCTTGAAAAGGGTGGCAGAAAACTCCTCTCTCTCTCTCTCTTTAGATTTTATTTATTTATTCATGAGGGACACAGAGAAAGAGGCAGAGACACAGGTAGAGGGAGAAGCTCCCCAGTAGGGAGCCCAATGCAGGATTCAGTCCCAGGATATGGGGACCACGCCCTGAGCCAAAGGCAGATGCTCAACCACTGAGCTATCTACATGTCCCTAGAAGACTTTTCTCAAGGAGACTAGTTGATCTTGAAGAGAGAGGAGGAATTTGTCAGGAAAGAAGAAGAATGTCTATTAGGGACAATTACAGCCCTGCTTCTAAAAGCTGAACTGAAATAGCAAGAATTAAAGATTACATAATGTTTGAAAAGAATTTCTGCCCAGTTGTGGTTTCTTTTCTTTACTGGCTAAGTAGATTAAAACTCAAATTCATTTTCTAGCTAGCTCTCTTGTATGATCTCACTGTCTTCTCATTTCCAGTCAATAATGAATTTCTTGATTATTAAAAAGCTGAGGAAAAAAAAAGCTGAGGGATCAAGGCTAATTTGTAATAGAGGAATAGGTAGCAGTCATTCTGTGCATTTGGAAACAGTGAGAACTCATAGTTCAAGGTGTGTGATTCTTAAGGCAAACTTCCAGAGTACTTATGGCTTTTATCCAAGAAAAAAGCAAGATTTATGAAGGAAAATCATGAAACTGAAGGATTCCTTTCAAATATTCCATCCTTTCTGGCACATTTCCAACTGGATTGGTTCTTTCCCTGCTTAGGGTGTCTATACTCAAAACACACAACACTGGGTTTTTTGTTTGTTTGTTTGTTTTTATTATTACTTTTTTTTTTTAATCCAGGGAAATCTGCACAGCATTTTTAAAGAAAAATAACCTATAGTAAAGAGAAAAGCTTATGGCAGCTTTTAGTAATGAGACAATGAGGAATGTAAACACATGACAAGCTGATAAATCAAAAATTAAAAATTATAAAAATAAATCAGCAAAGGGTTGCATTGAGGACTGATAGAAATTTAAAAGAAGGTCAAAGACTTTATTGAGGGCTGATACAAATTTAAAAGAAAAGGTCAGGGATTTTTTTCTTTTTTTTTTTTTTTTTTTTTTTTTTTTTTAGAATTCTAGACCTAGGAAATGAACAGACAATAATCATGACATCATGAGAAAAAATGAGTAGCTGATGAAAATAAACCTGGCCAAAGGCTTCTACAGTTTTAGGCCAATGAACTTAAGAATAGAAAATAACTCACTAATTGATCTTGGGGAAGTCAAAAAGTTTTTTTGTTTGTTTGGTTGGTTTTTTTACGGGCAAATTGAGCTTGCCATGGCAGTGCTGAGTGAGGGCAAAGAGATGGGACAGGCACTGGGGGAGCCAGCCAATAATAACAGGATTAAGTGAAAACAAAAACAGGTTAAGAAACAACCACACCTGTACCCATCAGAGACTGGTAGTGGCCACTGGCACCCGAAAGAAACCAGAACACTCGACCCCTTGTAATTTGAAGGTGATTTTACAAGCCGTTATTGTGCATTTCCTCATGTGTGCCTTCCTTTTTATTGTTAGTGGAGGTTTCAAGGAAAATTGCCACAGTGCATTTTCAAAACACATAAGATCTGGCAATTTTACCGTGCCTGTTTTTGTTTACCCACATATTTGAAGTTAACATTTGTTTTAGCAATGTGGAACCACCTTCTACCTATATGAGATTTGAATGGCATTTAAAGATTCCAAAAGTTAAAAATAAATAAACTTGGTACCTATTATTCTCACAGATTTTCCTTTGTATTTTTTAAGAGGAAAAATAGGTGTCATCTTTAAACACATACAGAGAAAAAAAGGCATGTAGGGTTAGGTTATATACTGAGGAATTACGTAAGTCTCAAATCATGACAACAGATGTGAGTGGTAGAAGCACAAAGCATAGAAGTAATGAAGAGGAAGTGTTGGCACCTCAGGAACTCTCAGAGAGAAAAGAATACATAAAGTGGACATAAAGCATGGGTAGGCTAGGAAGAAGAAAGGAAGGTGCAAAGGCTCAAAGAAATGAAACAATATGGTGTGTATGGGAATTTCTTAGTAGTTCGATATTTTAGTGCTGCAATTAAATTAATGGTAGCCAATGAATTGCATGAAAGTATGTGAAGAACAATGTATTTCTTATCAATTGCCCAAATTATCCCTAAAATTTAGCAGCTTAAAACAACAAACATTACTTCATAGTTCCTGTGAGTCAAGAATCTGGGTCCAGATTAGCTGGGTGCCCCTGTCTCTTGTGAGGTTATAGTCAAGCTGTTGCCTGAGGCTGCCGTCATCTCAAGGCTTGACTCAGTCTGAAGCATCTACTTCAAAGCTCACTCAAAGGGGCCTCTCTGCAGGTTGCTCCCTTGTCAGCTTGTTGCCCCCCACCCTCCTTCCCAGTGACTGGTCTAAGAGTGAGTGCCCAAGAAGGAAGCCACAGGCTTTTTGAGCCAGATCTTAAGACTAGCATACCATTATGTCTGCTGTATTCTATTTATTAAAAGTGAGCCACAAAACCACCCAGTCAAGGGGAAAAGATTGCCTATGTGCGTGAATATTAAGGTGGGGGATCATTGGGAGCCATCTAGGAGGCTACATACCACAAACACATGTGAATTTACTTCCAGACAGACTTAAGGTAGCACTGTCCAGGCTGAGGAGTTAGCACCAGAAGTGCATCCGACTGGTGTTGGTGTAAGCCAAAGCCTCTACATAGAACCAATTCTATTGTTCTTTGACACCAAACTAGTGGCCTCAATTCTGCATGTGGCTAGGAAATCTCTGAAAGCTTTGAAGCACCACCCAGAGCTACAGACTATTTACTTAAGGTAAAGATGCAACCAGCTTCTATTTTTTCTCATCTCAACTTCATCACTGAAGCGTGACAAGCCAATAACATTAATCAGCGATCTTCTTTATCTATCTAAGAAACTCTGTCTTGGTTAATCAAACTCACTTTTCCTCATTACAGAAAAAAGGAATTGATTTTTTCTGGTTGTATGTGGGTTGGGGGGAGCTTTCAGGCATTGCATCTTTTAAAAACGAAGTGTACTATCGGTGCAAAAGGCAAATCAAGACATTGGACAGATAGGCAGAAACCAGGAAAGACAGGCTTTGCCTCTCACACTACTTATGCTTTGGGCACTGTTTGACCTCTGAAGGTCGTTTTATAGAGAGCATGTTGATAGCTATGTGGAAAGAGAGTGGGCTTAAGGGGTTTGTAGCAAGGCTGACCATTTCTTCAGAAGTCCTCATATTTGGGACTAGCACAGGAACTAAGACAGGAAGAAAAAGGTCAGAAAGAATGGAATTGAGAGATTTTTAAACAGCAAAATGCATGGCACTGGTGACTGACTGAATGTAAAGCATATGGAAGAAGAAAGGGTTTAGGTTAGTTCCCAGTCTCCTATTTCTGTTGAAGAGATCAACTGCAAATACAGAAGGAAACAGAAGTTGGAGAAAAATGATAAAATGAAATGATAAATAGAGAATGTGGCTCTGAATAGCTTCCTAAATCTAAGGTCAAAATAAAATATAGAAAAAAAACTAAAATGATATTTGTGCTACTGGGAAAAAATGAGTATTATTAGTTCTAAGAAAATAAAATCCACCATAACATCTTCAGTCTACTGTTCTTTGGTTTTGCTATGATATTCTTTAGTCTATTACGCCTTTGTCATTGGAATATGTGGAAAGTGCTAAACCAACGTTTTAAGAAAAAAGCACTAAGATTAGAGAAAAGAATAGTCTACAGGTTTGGAAACAAGGAGATAGGAAAAGGTTATTACTATTGTGCAGTAAGTCATATCAGTTGGAAAATTACTTACTTGGCTTTGAATGTAGAAATATTAGTGAGAATTTTCTTTCTAAAACCAGCTGGAACTTTTCACTGCTATTAGTCTTTAAATTTTAATAGTTCTGAAGGAAAATCCCTGACATTCCTTTTTATAGACATAGAAATTGTCTTTTGTTTGTTATTTATTAAATGTGTAATTGATTTGAGCTTTTCTTGGATTGCAAATGAACTGCAGCAAATAGAAATTCTATTTATTAATTTACTAATATTGCTATCACTTCAAAATAGTACAAGGAATTTCCTAACATATTTTATCAAATAGTTCACATTTGTTTTCTAAACTGTTTTCTGAAATATATTGCTTGTCAGTGAAATCCTAGAAGGTCAGGAATCAAGACCTAAGGTTTCTGTCCCAAATTTAACAATGGAATGTACTTGGGCAACATTTTAAAATAAGCTTCCTATGGGATGCCTGGGTGGCTCAGCGGTTGAGCATCTGCCTTCGGCTCGGGGCGTGATCCTGGAGTCCTGGTATGGAGTCCCACATCAGGCTCCCTGCATGGAGCCTGCTTCTCCCTCTGCCTATGTCTCTACCTGCCTCTCTCTCTGTGTCTCTCAGGAATAAATAAAATCTTTAAAAATAAGTAAATAAATAAATAAGATAAGCTTCCTAACCTTGGTAATAATAATAATAATAGTTTATGATAATAATAACAATTAGTACATAATACTTACTGAGTTCTTGCTAAGAAACTGACACTATGTTATGCTCTTTATGTATGTTATCTTCCTTTAAATTTCTTAACATTTCTATGTGGTACTATTATTATCAGCCCTATTTTAAAAATGAAGAAACCAAGGGCCCTAATTCCACAAAAAAATAAGTGGTAGAATCAAGATTTGAACTCAGGTAGTCTGGCTCAAGATCCATTAGTCCTAATTCCTCTATGTATTTTTCTAGGCATCTTTTTGCTGTTGTCCTTAAAGCAAAAACATATGATAGTAGCATGTCAGTTAGTGCAATTAGTGTTCTAGGGGCGCCTGGATGGCTAAGTCGGTTAAGCAACCAACTCTTGGTTTCAGCTCAGGTCGTGATCTCTGGGTCATGAAGTCCTTCCCTGTATTAGACTCTGCACTCAGTGGAGAGTCTACTTGAGATTCTCTTTCTTCCTCACCCTCTCCCCTTATGCGTGCACTCGTTCTCTCTCAAATAAATAAATACATCTTTAAAAAAATACAATTAGTTCTACAATCTTTATCCTTTTGGAGGAGTAAAGTGAAGCACAGGCTGCTTAAATAATTTTCTGAAGATATTCTAGCAATTTTAAAGTACTATAGTAGTGAAGCAGTAAATAAAATGCTCTAGAAGGAAAATAAGAACATGTAGATACCTTCCGTAAATGACCTGGAATTCTAAGCTATGTCATATTTTACTAGTAATCAAATAAAAATACTGTTTTTCTAGAAAAAATACATAGATGTTCTTTCACATGGAAAGTAAATATTTTTCTTAAAATACTGAAATGTTATCTTGTAACATATAGGACATTGCCCTGACTCATGACGATCTGTTTTCTTTTATTTATTTTTTACTTTATTTTTGCTGGAAGCCTGGAGGTGAAGTGTGGAAAGAGGAAAACAAGATTCTTTTTCTGAATTAAATTACTCAACTGAAAGAAAAACAATACAATCATGAAAAGTATTCCTAGATGAAAAAAGACCAATTGATAAACATATACCTGCATCCAACTGCTTATATAATACCCCATGGGTGTTGTGGTTACACTGTAAAAACATGGTTTATATCTTTGAAATATCAGATTTGATTTAAATCAATTTCAAGCCAGCTACTTTATTCCACAACTGGTGAGTAACACAGCCAGTCCCCACAATGTTTAAGTTAGTGAAGAAATGGAAAATCAGGGAAAGAACATATGGCTGGTCTTGATCGGCTAGGGATGTGAAATGCCAAAAGCATTACAAAGAAAGATAGCTCCTAACACATTTCAGCACCAGTGAAGTGTGGGGGGAAAAATGTTAATCTCTTCTTGATACATTTTGTTTTCCTTTTCTTTTTCATTCTTATTATTTGATGGTTACTTATTCAACTTTGAACACAGGTTGTACAAATATATTTGATTTATTTTAAGAAGATTTAAAATAAGTATAGTATAAAATAAGTATGAAATAAATATATTTGGAGGCTTTTAAAGAGACATTGTCTTCTCTTCTAACGTAAGTTAAACTTAACCAATTATTAATGTTCCCATCATATTAATGGCATAACTTTTTAAAGCAAAAGAAAATCCATTCAAATACTTAAAACTTATAGGTTTCAAAATATAAATTTTAATGTTATCGTCCTAATTGTGTCATAGAGGAAGATTCCACGTTTCCAGTTAAATCAGGGAGATTGGACATATCCATTTACCTGTGCTCCCTCTGGAAAGCCTAATGAGGTAACAGTAAAGGAATAAAAATTGTAAATTCATAAGGGCAGTCAGAACTAGGAGGAAGTAGGTGAAGAAGAAAGAAATCGATAAAACTATAAAAGGTGTAAAGCAGATTGTTGAGCCCTGGTTAATACAGCAGAAGAGGTTCATGCCCTAGTGTTCCCTGCAGACACTGCTAGGTGCTTGGAGGCACCAACAGATATGGGCCCCAAATCAGAATTATGTGAAAGGCTGTATGAAAACCAGGTTGAACTACTTTCCACCCCGTCCCTGGCATTGGCAGCCAGGAGAGTGTCCCTTTCTCCCTAACCTACAAAGATTTTGCGAAGTTGAAAAACATAGTCTCTGGAGCTCAGAAATCAGTCCAGCAGGAGGATGTGAAGCCATATGGAAAACAGGATCATGAAGTGAAGGTCAACAAACTCGAAGGTCTGAATAAAATGACCACAGTCTCTTTTTATTTAACTCTCAGGCTGGACTGAGGTCTACACTTGCCACCTTTTTTGTTTCCATTATGGGCAGAAGATTAGTCTTTGCTGGTGAAACTGATCTCTGAAGAGAAAGACTATAACTTGGGAAAGGCTTCCCTAACTAATCAGTGGCTTCTCCACCAAGGATCTCTAGACACTGGAGGGCTACACTGTGTGTGAAAAACTTAACAAAGATATGAATGTTATTAACATTTCTGAAATCTATTGTGAAATGAAATTATATTTATGTTATCTTTTCTTATTTTGTATAATTTTGCTTCTCTTCCCCCTTTTTCTTTATGAATTAGCTGGTGGTTTGTCTAATTTCTTAATTTTTCTTAAAGATTTTATTTATTTATTCATGAGTGACACAGAGAGGCAGAGACATAGGCAGAGGGAGAAGGTGTCCCTTGTTAATTTTTTTTATAGCAACAGAGTTTGATTTATTAGGTGGACTATTTTTCCATTATCTACCTTATTGATTGTTACCTTTTAATAACTCCTCCTTTGGGCTTCTTTGATTTTGTTGTTTTTATCTAGGCTTTTTTGGGGAAGGGTGTGGGTATTTAATCCACTTATTCATTTTATTGTTTTTAACAAGTACCACTGACATACATTAAAATATTCACATTTTTAAAGTGTACTGTTTATGTTTTATCTATATAAAACCCATAAAATCGGGGTACCTGGGTAGCTCAGTGGTTGAGCATCTGCCTTTGGCTCAGGTCATGATCCTGGGATCCTGGGATCAAGTCCTGCATCAGGCTCCCCAGAGGGAGCCTGCTTCTCCCTCTGCCTATGTCTCTGCCTCTCTCTGTGTCTCTCATGAAAAAAATAAATAAAATATTTTTAAAAAAACATAAAATCATCCTGACAAAGGCTAATAAACATCCCATTGCCCAGTTTTTTTTAATTACCTTTGTAGCTTTCTTCCCTTCTCTACCAATCCCTCATCCTGAGAGAACCACAGATCTGCTTTCTTTCACTATAAATCAGTTTGCATTTTTGCATTTTAAAATTTTGTATAAATGGAATCATCTACAAACTCTTTTATCTGACTTCTTTCACTCAGTGTAATCATTTTGGGATCCATCCATGTTAGAACATGTATCAGCAGTTCATTTGCCTTTTGCTAAGTAGTATTACCTTGTATGTCTACACCACTGCTTCTTTATCCTTCGGTCTGTGAATGGACATTTGGGTTGCTTCCAGTTTGGGACTGCTATGAATCATGCTCCAATGACCATTCATGTGTAAGTTTTGTATGGGTGTATCTCTTTCATGACTAATTAGGAGAATGGATTAGTCATATGGTTGGTGTATGTTTAACCCTTAAGAAACTGTAAAAAAGTTCTCCAAAGTGATTATATATTTTACATTTTACATTCCCGCTAGCAGAATTAGAGAGTTCCAGTTCCTCTACATCCTTGCCAACAGGTGGTATGCTCAGTCTGATTTATTTTAGACATATTAATAGCTGTGGCATCTCACTGTGGCTTTAATTTCCATTTCCCTAGTGAGACTAATGGTACTGAATATCTTTGCAAGTATTGATTTGCCATCCATATGTTTTCTTTGGCAAAATGTTCAAAAATTTTGCTGCATTTATTAGTGCATTGTTTATTTTCTAAACATTGAGTTTCGAGAGTTCTTTATATATTTTGGATACTAGTCTTTTATCAGATATATATTTTTGGAGTGTTCTCTACCAGCTAGTGACTTGCCTTTGCATTCTGCAAAGAACATCATCTGAAGAAAATTATTTATGAAGTATCCTTTTATAGAGATGCATCTATATGTGTTAGAAAATCCACAACTGGTCATTATTTTTGCTCTAAACAGTTTATTATATTTTAAAGATATTTAAATAATTTCAAAAAATCTTCAATTTATCAATGAACTTATTATTGTGTTCTTCATTCCTTTATGTAAATCCAGGTCTCTCTCTGGTCTTATTTTCCATCTGTCTGAATGACTTCTTTTAGCATTTGTTGTGGTAGAGGTGGTGATGTGCTGATGCTTTATTTCAGCCTTTGTACATTTGACAAAGTATTTTATCTTCATTTCTTGAATGGCAGTTTTGTTGGGTAAAAAATTCCAGGTTGACAGGTTTTTCTTTCAGTTCCTTAAAGATGTTTCTTCACCATCTTCCCACTTGTATTGTTTCCTAACAGAAACGTGCTTTCTCCTTTATCTTTGTTTTTCTGTCCGTAAAGTATCTTCTTTCACTTCTCCCTCCCCCTGATGCTTTTAAATTTTTCGATCACTGGTTTTAAGGAATTTGATTTAGACGTGCCTTGGTGTAGTTTTCTTTATATTTATTATACTTGAGGAACATTGAGCTTTTGAATCTGTGGGTTATTAGCTGCCATCATATTTGGAATATTTCAGCCATGACTTCTTCTCATATTTTTTTCTGTCTTTTGTGAATTCCAATTACACATAAATTTAGCTATTTGACATTACCCTATAGCTTACAGAATTGCTATGGGTTTTTTCATTCTTTTTTCTCTGGGTTTAATTTTAGATAGAATCTATTATTAATTCTTCAAGTTCACTAATCTTTTTTTTTCCCTAAATGTCTAATCTGTTATTAATCTTATTCAGTGTATTTTTCATTACAAATACTGTAGTTCTAACACAAGAAGTTCAATTTGGGGCATTTAAAAAAATATCTTCCAACTTCTTACTTAACATATCTAGTCTTCCCTCTAATGTCTTGAACAGATGGAATATAGTTATACTAACTATTTTAGTATCATTGACCATTAATTCTGTTATCTGTATCAATCCTGAGTTAGTTTTGTTGGTTTGATTTTTCTCCTCATTCAATAGAATCTATTATGTGTAGTACTTTTCTGTTTTCTTGTATTTTTAGTAATTTCTATTAGATGCCAGATATTGTGAATTCTACCTTTTGGGATGCTGGATATTTCTGTATTCCTGTAATAATTCTTGAGCTCTATTATATAAAGTGGTCAAATTACTTAGAATTAGTTTTATTCATTCAATTCTTGCCTTTAAGCTTTGTTAGACAGGACCAGAGCCACTTTCAACCTGAGGTTAACTTTCCCCACTACTGAGGCAAAACCCCTTTGAGTATTCTACTTGATACTCTGTGAATTGAGATTTTCCACTCAAGCTAGTGGTCATGTGTTGGTCTTAAAGATTGTTCCTTTTCATCTATTCAGGTAATCCATTCCCCCTTGCTCCAGATAAGCTGCTCCTGTGCATCACTGACATTCATTCAGCACAGTACTTGAGGGGGACCCTTTACAGATCTCACTCTTCACAAGTCTACTGCCCAATGACCCACAGATGGCCTACCCTTTGAGACTACCAGCTTCAACTCCTTGACCCATGGAGACTTCCATGCTCTGCCAGCTTTCTCCCTCTCTGCAATGCAACAAAGACATTTTCTTCAGGCAGCAATTTGGGGGAAATTAGAGAACTAATCTCATTTATTTCCCATTTCTCAAGGGTTACTGCCCTTTTCCTCTGATTTCCAATGTCATGAAAATTATTGTTTCCTATGTTTTATATATTTGTTTGTTTCATGAGGGAGGTAAATTTGGTCCCTGTTACACTCACCTTGGTCAGATGTGAAAAATCCCTTAACTATTTGTAAACTACCCAAGGCTGGTATTTCCTTCACTTTCTTCTCCTTCCAATTCTCCACCTATATATTAAGTCAGCAGCAGCAAACGTCTTCATTGATTTTTTTAATTTATTTTTTTGTGATAAATACATTTAGTGTTTTGAAGTTTTTTCTGATTATTGATTAAATATATGCCATTGATCCTGATATGTAGTATTTTTAATTACTACTGTCTAGAAATTCTATTATTTCATTTTATTTGTCCCTTTTCATTGGAGAATTAATGGAAAATTTTATTTTTTTTATTTTTATTTTTTTATAAATTTTTATTTATTTATGATAGTCACAGAGAGAGAGAGAGAGAGGCAAAGCCACAGGCAGAGGGAGAAGCAGGTTCCATGCACCGGGAGCCCGATGTGGGATTCGATCCCGGGTCTCCAGGATCACGCCCTGGGCCAAAGGCAGGTGCCAAACCGCTGCGCCACCCAGGGATCCCGAAAATTTTATTTTTTTTTTATTTTTTTTTTTAAAGATTTTTAATTTATTTATTCATGAGAGAGAGAGAGAGAGAGAGAGGCAGAGACACAGGCAGAGGGAGAAGCAGGCTCCATGCACCGGGAGCCTGACGTGGGATTCGATCCCGGGTCTCCAGGATCGCGCCCTGGGCCAAAGGCAGGCGCTAAACCGCTGCGCCACCCAGGGATCCCCGAAAATTTTATTTTTAATTTAGAGATGGAAGAATCTTTTTGTCTTAATTTTGTCAATAATTCCTAATTTTATTGCCTTGCAATTGAATAATTGTTTGTAATATTTTCACTTCAGGAAAATAACTGATGTTTTATAACATAATATATGATTAATCTTTTAAATACCAGTCTGTTTTTAAGTTCTTCAATATTTTTAACCTCCTCTTTGACTTCCATTCCCCTAAATTTCTACTATTGTTTACTCTGACTGTTCCAAAATAGTATATAGAGACATGGCTCCTGTATGTTTGCATTGATGTAAATAACTGAATTAAGTGCATTCCTTATCAAAGAAATCATTTATCTTCCACCTATATATTCTTCAATTAACCAAAAATTATTGAGTTTAATGAGGGTACCATAGATACCATGGCAAAGACTTGGGTTCTTGGGATCCTTGGGTGGCGCAGCAGTTTGGCGCCTGCCTTTGGCCCAGGGTGCGATCCTGGAGACCTGGGATCGAATCCCACATCGGGCTCCCGGTGCATGGAGCCTGCTTCTCCCTCTGCCTATGTCTCTGCCTCTCTCTCTCTCTCTCTCTCTCTCTCTCTGTGACTATCATAAATAAAAAAAATAAAAAAAATTAAAAAAAAAAGACTTGGGTTCTTGCTTCCAGAGGAAGCATGATAATCTAACCTGTTTTTGTCTCTTGGAGTTTTACTAGAATCTATCATGGTTTTCTTTCCATATTATCACATACAATGTTCCAAGAACTTACTATGCCATATGGTGTTACTAAAATTATGGTAGATCCTACCTAGAAAAACTATACTGATGATCACTAACAACAAGATTGTGTCTTCATCTCTTCATGTTCTCTCTTCCCTTTCCTGGAGTGACAAAAACCCAGGCTTAGGTTTCAATAATTCCTAGGGTATTACTATTACCAAGTATAAAATTAAAGTAAAGGCCATAGAAAAACAATGTCTATCAGGAAATTAATATACAATTATAATTGTAAACTAAAAATGGTCAAAAAATCACAGTGATTAATAATGAAAAGGTGAAATGGGGAGAGTCAAATGTTTCAACTAGCACATAGTTGTATGCCTAATATTTTCTAAAAGTAAAACTTCATGATTAATAGAATAAAGTGAGATTTAGACTAACTTTACCTCAATTTTTACTTGTACAAATGGTGATAAAAATATCAATATTAGAGGGCTGTTGATAAGATCAGAACTAATGAATACAAAAGCTCTCCTGACACGTATCAGGCATTGGGTATATGGTAGTTCTTCTTTTTATTATTATTAATTCATTCTTTTATAAAGATAGGAATTTAAAAAAAAATTAAACAATGCTCCCAAGACATAAATACCATGAAGGCTATTCCAGAATACATTTTAGGAGAATTGAGATGTTTTGTCTACTAGTAGTTGGAAAGAAAGAGTAGTAGTCATATGTGATTTCTGCTGACCTGAGTTTATTTCTATAACACACAGTGGTCACAACAAAGCATTCAAATATGACTTTGTATATCTCAAATGTCATGGAAGAAGCTGGAACTACATATGAGAAAATCATTGCCAGACGTTCTGCTTCTTTTCTCTTATTTAAAAACAGCTAACTCAACTCATCCTTCAATTTTCTGCTTAAACATGCTCACTTCCTCCATGAGGCCATCATCCCCTTTAGGCTAGAATCCTCTAAGTGGTCTTATGCTGTAATCCCAATTTCCACTATCATATATTCATCATATTTTTTCACAGTTATTTTTTAGTTGTATTTTTCCTAACATATTGCAAACTCCATAAAAAAGAGATATGCCTGTTTTATTCATTTAGCCCCACCAGCAAGCAGATAGTTTGGCACAATGTTGACAATTCAATAAATATTTACTGAATAAATGAATGGGTAAATGAACAAATTGTCTAATAGATTTGTAAATTTAAATTTAGGACCAAAGATAGTTCTAGAATCTGGGTGTGAAGCAGATACTAAAGAACATGTAAACACACTCCTACAAAGATTTTGATAGAATGAGAAAACATTATTTGCATTCCCCAGGGCCCTCAGAGATCTTCTGGATAGTATTGCTTTGGAACCAGCTAGAACTCCTCAATCCATAGCTACACATTGAATGTGTATATATTCAGATTCAACTAAACTACTTATATACTAGATGTATATATAAGATGTAAGCTTGCACGCTGGGAGTGAATGTTTCAGGGGTAAGACACAGTAATGTGATCATGCTCCAGTTGTTTTTGAATGGGAGTAGGCAGATCTGCACATGTCACCATGAACTTATATTGGCAATCAGAGCTATTATTCTTACTGACAGTTCCACTGCTGTCAGATACATATAAGTGTCTAAGCTTAACTTCCTTATCTGCAAAGTGAAAATACTATGTGCTTTGTTTCTTTCACATAATAATTGGGAGGAACAATAAGATACCCAGATAGAAGTCACATGGTATTAATATAGGACTTTAGAGTTTTAAAGGGATTGTTAGTACAATTACTATCTTGATTCTCTTACTCTGTTCCTATTCTACTGAATAACGTTTGTTCTTTTTCTTATTTTCATTTGGAGTTTTATAGACTTCTAGGTTACAACTCCCATGTTCTTCCAGTCCTATGAACATTACTCTAGTAAATTTAAAAATAGAAGAGAATTGGGGCACCTGTGTGGCTCAGTGGTTGAGCATCTGCCTTTGGCCCAGGTCGTGATTCCAGGGTCCTGGGATTGAGTCCCAAATCAGGTTCCTCACAGGGAGCCTGCTTCTCCCTCTGCCTGTGTCTCTGCCTCTCTCTCTCTCTCTCTCTCTCTCTGTGTGTCTCTCATGAATGAATAAATAAAATATTTTAAAATAAAAAAAAGTAAAATGAGTTCAAATTCAAGAAGCTCTGATGGAAGAAACATTGCATCTGACTCTTAAATATAGCTCTGTCTATTACCATTGCAGGTTTCAGTTTGAAATCCTCATCAATAAAATGGGAATAATAAACTCAAACCTTAAAATCATCAAATTCCATCAAACTGTGAATGACAAAGTTATGAAAAGTCTATGCTGTGCTTACATGGTAAATATTTAAGCAAGACATGCATTCAAAGGAGAATGGGTATTTTCTATTTTTGAAACAAATTTTTCCTTGTTTTTCAAATTTTTTTTATTTCTGAAAAGCACTTACCCATTATTGATGATTAACTAAATTGATGAGGAATTTCTTTTTTCTTTTTTTTTTTTTTTTTTTTTTTTTGATGAGGAATTTCTTGACAACACACTATACACTCATTTTGGCTTTTCCTAAGTGCAATATTTATGACCACCCTCAGAAAATTAAAAGGTATGCTTTTTCCACATCAGAGATAAAAATAATAATTTATGCCATCACAAAACAGAAAACAAACCTTTCTGTGAAAGAAATTGCTTGATCTGTTACTATTAGTAAGTATACCTAAGTATTGCCAGGATATTCATGGAGATACAAATATATCTGAGGTAAGCCAACTTGTCACTTTTTTTTTTTCCTTTTAAAGGCTGGGTCATATATAAGGCAGCAAAATGCTTTGTGTTTCCTTTACTGTGTTCCACCCAAACCACACAGCCAAGTTTCAGTATCATGATGTTTACATAGTGAATTTCAAACACCTATTTCCTAATTTGGATTGATCAGAACATCTTCAAAACATCTGCCCAACTTGGTACACTGCCCAGGAGGTCTAATAACTTTTGAGAAGAGAAAATGTGATTTATTGGCTTAGACAGGGAACTACCTGGAAAATTATGAAGTTTTAGCATGACTATCAGTACTCCTCACTTTGCCAAGAGTCAGCCATGTGGAATGCAGTAAGAACTCTAGGCAGCTTTAAAATAAACTCTTTGATTAAATGCAATTATAAGAAATTGTCAGTTGTCAGAACTGATATTTTCCCTTGGAATAATGTAAAAAGTCATCAATGTCGGAAGTATGATTAGTAGATTTCCAAAACTGGCTTCATTTCCCTACATGATATGTTCTGAAGGTTATGGGAAAGCCTGCTTTCTTAAAACTCTATCTGCCTTCCAAGTCCTGGGATGCTTACAATCTGACTTTCTTAACAGGTCTTGTAAGACTTTCCAAAGGCAAGGAGCACATATCAAGGTAAGGGTCTAACATAGAAAAACAAATTGGACAACTGCCCAACAGCATTACAGGAGAACATTTTTCCCCTGATGGATTGTCCATGACTCCAGACCCAACCTCTGTGTCTTGAACTTAGAAATTTGATTTGTGGGCATTCTGGAACCATTTGTGGAACTAACTCACATTAACCAAAGTTGTAGATATATAATAAATAAATAAAACTAGATGCTTTTTTTAAGGATTAAAATAGAGAACTATAACTACCCATATATCCAGGTACTTCATCTTTTACCCAGAACATTCTTTTCAGGAAGTCCAACCACAGTGGAAGTCAAACTATAATCAGAAGTCTGCTTTGAAGGACAGAATCTCACAGGATTATTTATTATGTGACCTGAATGCTTAAATTCATCATACCAGATGACTCTTTAAAAATTAGAGTTAGTCCTTTTAGGAAGCCGCTTTTTCCAAAGGCCTCTTTTCCCCCCTCTTTTCCCTTCTCTTACTCTCTCTCTCTATGGCCCACTCTTCTACAAAAACATCTTCCCATAGAAATATCCCACTGAGTCACTAACAAATATAGCTATTCAAATCAGTTTCTCAGATAATTTTTATTCCAAGAACTTGGGAGACAGCACTAGATCACAGATAACTAGCTTGGACAAGGATAAAAGTCAACAAGAAATAAGGTAAAAAGATAAGTGCTGAAGATATATCCCACTACTTCATAAGTCTTTTCTATTTGTTTGTTTGGTGTGTGTGTGTGTGTGTGTGTGTGTGTGTGTGTGTTTACAACTTCATAAGTTTCATAGAGCCTGCTTTGTGGCTTTAAGTCTATTTGGGTAAGAGCAGTTTCCTTCTCTGGAGTTCAGGCACCCATCAAAATGAATGCAAACTTGGAATGGAAGTGTCTCTTGCTAAGGGCAAGAGTCACAAGATCCATTTACTTTGATTACTGAAATAATGAGAAATCTATTCAGTTTTTAATCCGAAAACCATTATTTTATTATTTTATGAAAACTTAAAGTTATAAATTAAATGCGTTTAATTGTATACCATAGTAGTTAAGACCATAGTTCTAAAAAAGATCTGGCTTTGAGTCTCAGCTCACCCTTTTTCTAGTTGTGTGACCTTCTCCTAATATGGTGATAATAAGAGTACCTAACTCACAAAGTTGTAGTACGGATTATACTGGAGCTTATAGTCTTGGTAGAGTGCCTGGTACGTAGTAAGTGCTCTATAAATTCTGGTGGCTGGTAATGTTACCATTGTTGCTCTTGGTGATACCTTTTGCAGGATTCTTCTGATATCCTAAAATTCTTCCCATGTTACAGAAAACAATTTATTCTCTATGGAATAAAAACAGCCACGTTCACATCACCATCATCCCCTGCCTGGCCTTTGCCTAAAAGTCTAATAGTTCTCTTCTCAAAGGTATACATAGCTGCCTGTTGCACAACTGAAACACAACCCTCCTAACTTCCAACTCCTCAATGACCCCCTCCAGGGGATCAAGCCTATTAACAGGGTTCTTGTAGCCAAGCTTTTGCCCAACTCTCCAATCTCTTCTTTTTATTTTATGACCCATTGATGTCATTAACCTTTAGTCCTCTAAGTAATCTCCATGCATTTGTTCCAGTCTTTCTGCTCTCTCTTCTCCTACCAGGTTAGCTCCTGCATATCCTTGAATAGTTGGTTCATATACCTTCTCCTAGTCCCCAACTCAACAGCTGGCTCATCACATCCCCCAACACACATCAGTATTTGGCACACCATAGGCCCTCAAAGAACAAATGGATGAAAGGATACTTTCTTTGATAGGATACCCTGTAATGCTTGACATTAACACAATTATTTGAAAAGTAATAAATTTGGGGTGCCTGGGTGGCTCAATCAGTTACGCATCTGCCTCTGGCTCAGGTCATGATCCCAGGGTCCTGGGATGGAGCCCTGCATTGGTCTCCCTGCTCAGTGGGGGAGTTTGCTTCTCCCTCTGCCCCTCCAACCCCTGCTCATTCTCTCTCTCTCTCTCTCTCTCAAGTAAACAAAATCTTTAAAAAAAAAAAAAAAAAGTGAGAAAGTCAATGCCCAGAGAGATTGTTACTTGTCCTAATCACTCAGCAGCTTTAGTGGCAGAGTAGGAATCAGAATCCACTTCCCCAGGGTGTTTACCTGAGTTTCTTTCTTTCAGTCCCAAGTTTGTCTCTTTCTGGAATCCCTAAGAAATCTAATTTCCTTTTCTGGTTTCTGTATGTTGCTTTCTTTGGACAAAGTTAAATCTCTTTGCTTAACCATCCCGGCCAACGAGAAAACAACTTCATCTACCTCCACACTGGGCCTCAAATAAGGAAGTTCAGATAAACTGCTCTCCCAGCTCACATTCTTCTAATGTTTCAATTCTGGAGAGAACTGTTTACGGAGTTTTCTTCCCTGTTTAAGCTTCAGTTTCTAACTCCTCCAAATTTCTTTCAGCTACATTATCATCACCACTATCTTATGTAGTTCAATTCTGATTTATCTTCCTGATTGTTCTGAGATCAGTATCGCCAGCTGGCATTCAGATGAATTTGATAGTTGCCTAATAACCACTGATTTTATTTTTTTTTTATTTTTCTTTATTTTATTTTTTTTATTGGAGTTCAATTTGCCAACATGTAGCATAACACCCAGTGCTCATCACGTCAAGTACCCCCCTCAGTGCCCGTCACTCAGTTACCCCATCCCCCCACCTACCTCCCTTTCCACTATCCCTTGTTTGTTTCCCAGAGTTAGATGTCTCTCATGTTCTGTCATCCTCACTGATATTTTCACTCATTTTCTCTTCTTTCCCCTTTATTCCCTTTCACTATTTTTTATATTCCCCAAATGAATGAGACCATATGATGTTTGTCCTTCTCTGATTAACTTGTTTCACTCAGCATAATACCCTCCAGTTCCATCCACGTGGAAGCAAATGGTGGTATTTGTCGTTTCTAATGGCTGAGTAATATTCCATTGTATACATAAACCACATCTTCTTTATCCCTTCATCTTTCGATGGACACCGAGGCTCCTTCCACAGTTTGGCTATTGTGGACATTGCTGCTATAAACCACTGATTTTAATTGCTTATCAGAGATACGAAAAGTCAGATAGTCATGCACTACTTATTGTATATGTATAGCCATAAATAATAAGTATACAGGTGCTGTATATTGTATAACTGGCTGAATAACAGCTGTGATAGTCACAAACATTCACTATGTGCTTAATAATTCTCATAAGGACTTTCCATATATTAATTCATTTAATTTCTACATGAGAAAGTAGGTGCTACTATTATTCCCACCTTACAGACGAAGAATTGAGGAAGACAGTCATTAAGTGACTTGCCTGAGGTCACACAGCCATAAGACATGGAAGCCTGCTCCAGAGTACATGCCTTTGGTTATTGTGCTTGAAACATATTCATATTACTAAAGCCGAAGTTGTATTAGACTAAAGGAATTTTAAGTAAAATGAGGGTCCCCACTATAGACTGGCCCAAACTCCTTCCCTATCTTTTTATCTTCCTCAGATATGTCTTGAGCTAATACAACATTGATCAATCTACCAAGATTTTTGCACGTTGTCACGAACATGAATGAAATATGAATCACTGTATAAAGTGTTGACTTAACAAAACAAACTTTTTGATCAACCTGTCTATTCAACCCTGTGCCTAATGACCCCAAGGACCCAGTTCGTGTTTGTGTTACATTTTATCTAGCTTACAGATGACACAATACCATGGGCCCCTGCTGAATCAGATTGTTTAGCATCTGAACTACTAGGGATAAAGTGAAACATGGATCTGTTCAGATTGAGGAAGCAACTTAACTTGTGAAGAAACTTGCTTAATAAAGTTTCTTAAACATAGGTGTAGTGATTTATATCAAACTATGAATGAAAAGGCAGCATTATATAACAGTGCTTCTGACAATCTTGATACTTAACCCAGATTATTTATATGTATTACAGGTTTATACTTGTTTGCAAACTTGGCAACATTGTTTTTGTCTTTATGCTTTACAACAGCATCATTTGCTTTCATTTATCCATACAACAGAGAGGCTGTAAGTCGAAATGTCTTTTAGAAGAGCCACATCCTTTAACAAATGTAAAACAGCTGGAAGGGTAAAACAGTTAAACTCTAAAAAAGAAAAATGGTTTTTTTCTAGCTACTAACTGGTATCTAAATGTAAAAGGATTTGGCTATAGGAATATATTTGCTTTTAGTTAAAACATCTATTAGGCTCATTTTGGTTTAGTATACTTTTTCCAGCTATTGGAAAAACAAAGGAGAAGTGTTAATAGCCACAGTATTTATAACAGTAAAAACAGAGTTGATACTTATTTTGTGTGACTTCTGCAGAGGTTTAAGGCTGATATTCTACAGACTGAATGGCAAGTTAAAGGATACACTGGTTCCCCATATAAATCGTTAAAGATGTTTTTCTTTACATTTGAAAACAATGTCTATTGTCTGGGATGCCTGCCTGGGTGGTCAGTGGTTGAGTATCTGCCTTCCACTCAGGGCGTGATCCCAGAGTCTCAGGATCGAGTCCCACGTAGGGCTCCTTGTGTGGAGCCTGCTTCTCCCTCTGCCTGTGTCTCTGCCTCTCTCTCTCTCTGTCTCTCATGAATAAATAAATAAAATATTTTAAAAAACAATGCTTATTGTCATCTATTACAAAACTTTATATTGTGCTTTTGGTAACTAAAAGTTTAAATTCAAGGACACAAAAATAAATAAATAAGTAAATAAATAAATAAATTAATTAATTAATTAATTAATTCAAGGGCACTTTCTCATGATGTTATCAGCTTTAAATATTATTTGTTTTTAACCATGCTATTATTTGGATTGTTTCTGTTTGTCAGTGATCCTACAGAGAAAGTCTATAGTATAACTAAACTTTGAAAATTGCCTAAGTGACTCTCCCCATTAAAAGAAAGCTGTTTGGATAGGTCCATATGTACTCTTTTCAGTATGTTAAATGCTAAAGATATTTCATTCAGAAATATTTTACACTAACTTAGAGTCTTTGCAAGCCTTATAAGAAAAATACCAACCACCATCTTTTCCCAAATGAATTTCTCTATGAATAGTATAATTTGAAATGTAAGCAGTACATTGAATCTAATAAAGAAAATGCCAGGCATCAGGATGAATGTTGGAATCATTTTTACTTACATTTAGTAAAGCTGTATGAATCTAGAACATAGTCACATAAAGAGCAAAAACACAAAGAACATACTAGTCTCCTACTAGGATTGAACTCTTACCTAGGTGGTATATAAAGGTAACAAAAATGTAAGAGCATGAAGCATAGACAGGTCAGTCCTTTCTTTGTAGTCAGCTCTAAAGGAGAGCCCATTGAAATCTAATAGTAAATCTTGTATGTACATCAAACAGTCGAACAGAAAATCACAAAAATGAAGGAACTTAGATGAAAAACTTGCCAACAGTTAGGTTTGCTGGTAAGTAGCTGCCACTTGGATATATACCAGTAAAGTTACTATTCCTGATTGCTATTGATACTGGGACTGGATTTCCTGATTTGGAAATAACAGTCCCAAGCTTAAAACTACCTGTCCCTCATGGAGGATAACAATAGATAGCTCCTGATTCATGTTACCTAGACCTTCAGAAAGTTCCTCATGAGATTCTTAAAATTATCTTGCCTCCAAAGATCACATCATCTAATTCAACCCAGTAAGAGTAGCTGTGGCAAAGGACATGTACAATGGTACTTTCTTAAACTATAAGAAAATGTTCTTTTACTCCAATTTTGTATTTGTATAGAGAATTATAATTCAGTGACATGTGTGACTCAATCAACGGAGTTTTAAAATATTCAATGTTGGAAATCAAGGGATTACTATCCAGATAAGATAAAGAAATAAAGATGAACAAGACATTTGGGGCTCTAGAATTTATTGTCTATGCCTAGGACCAGAAGAGTGGGAATTAAGAAACACTGTGAAATAAATCAATAGTAGGCAAGGTGAGCTATTGAGTTATAGTAATAGTGAGGTTATATATGCCCTAGATGTTACACAATTATAATAGTCCTAATAAGTGATAACTCGGGCATGGCCTAAAGTAGAGGCAATTTAAATGTCAAAGTGAGGAAGGTAGATTAATGGTGAAAATAAAGATTATCATTATAAAAAGATATGATAAAAGACACTAGGTGTGTTAATTGAGAGCTTATTGTTTTACAAAGTTAATGATACTGGAGATAAGCAGTTTTGAATGACACACAGAACAGTCTTGCACGTGGGTAACTACAGAAGTTGGCAGGGAACCTAGATGAGCCAAGAAGGACAAGAAATTATGAGATCAGACCATTAAGAATGTCATTATACAAATGTTGAAGTTACTGAAAGTAAACATAATTGATGGGTGAAGAGAAAGTGTTTGCTATTAATTTACTTGAAGAAGATAGATTCAGTCACTCTTTGATTCAACCATCTAATAGTTGACATAACTGTTGAGTTCCTTCTACTTTTCAGTTGCACTGAATGAAGTGCAAGAAATATCGTATCTCTTTATATAGACTTAGATTAAAAGGTGGGGGCCAAATTTATATGTGGATATTTATGGGTACCAAAAGAAACTCACAAAAGTGTAAACCTTAGAACTCTCAGTTTGATATAGGATTTTATTTTATAATATCATCTTTTTTTCTTGCTGTTTAAAAAAAATAGAGCAAATATATACTACCCTAGTCTTTGGCCTTTACTGAATATTTCCTCATTCACAGCAGAACTGCAGAACTAATGATTACTTTTTACAAAAGTAATCTGAATTGGAATCACTAGTTGGACTCTAAACTTTTTTTTTCCTTTTTCTAGCCAAATTTACCTAACCAAATTATTCTGCTTCCAACAGTGAGAGTGATTAATTTTTGTAAATCCAGCAGAGTCTCCTGGAAATCATGGTTACTTTTAAAAAGTAATAATAAATAAATCTTGTGTTAGGGGATAAAGTGTTTCATGGTTTTCTTTCTTTAGTGAACATTTTCTAAATATAACTACTATGTTCCAAGCACAGTGAAAGAAGCAGAAAATATACACATTAGTAAGACTTGGAGTCTATATTTGGAAAATTCATGTTCAAGTCATTGAAGACAAATGTAAACATATAATATGGAATGCAATAATATGAGAGCTATCAGGAACCTGCTGGGATAGGAACAACTAAATCTGTTAGGAGAGTCAGAAAAGGCTTCATAGAATGGTTTAATAATGTAACTGGCTCTTAAAAGAGAAGATTGC
Source organism: Canis lupus familiaris (assembly GCF_011100685.1). Classification (NCBI taxonomy): domain Eukaryota; kingdom Metazoa; phylum Chordata; class Mammalia; order Carnivora; family Canidae; genus Canis; species Canis lupus. The sequence continues at coordinate 35,082,813 of NC_049253.1, forward strand.
AGAGCATGTAACTCTTTCAGGTAAGAGAGAATGGTATAGGCATGGAATGCTGATCGAACATGTAACGTTTAGAGAATGACCTGCTTTGTCAAAGATGAGTTAACCATAAAGTTGAAGGTCCACTTCTGGGTTCTCTATTCTGTTCCATTGATCTTCATGTCTATTTTGTGCCAGTACCATACTGTCTTCATGATTACAGATTGGAATAGAGCTTGATATGCAATAAGATTTTACATATTTTATACTTGAAAATGTCTTTTCACACAGATATTGCCAAAAGACTGGTATAAATGCACAAAAATATGACTTTAATTGAGCATATTCGTTATTTGAAGACATTTATAGAATTCTCTTATATTCTTCTGATATTTTCCTTTTAACACATTGCTGATTAATCACCTTTCAATTGAAAGTTATGAAGAAGCTTCTCAATTACACTGTTAAATGGATTTTTAAGTATGAAAATTTCCTCTGTCCTTACATAGAAGTCCGAAAAACAGTATTGGGTTTGAAGTCTGAGCTAATAAAATATATCTGCTGCAAATTTGTGTGGAAACAAAGATCTCAGTTTTCATTTTGCCTTCTGACAGGACAAGAAGTGTGCAGAGCAGCCTGATGTTGCTTGTATGTGGTAGGCAGTATTTCAAGATGACTCCCAACATCTTCACCTTCAAGTGTACACATGCTGTTTGACCTCTGGGACTGTGAATAGGTTGGATTTTACTTGAACGATTAGGCCTGACCACCTGAGCTCTTTAAACTTGGTGTAAAGGTCAAAGATAGAGGAAGTCTGAAGGATTTGGTGCACCATTGCTGGCTTTAAGGTGGAAAAGGCCAGGTAGCAAGGAATGTGAGCAGCCTCCTCATGCTGACAGTGTCTTTTGGCTGAAATCATCAAGGACACTTGATTTTCTGTCCTCTAACTGAAAGGAACTGAATTCTACAAAGGGCAAGAGTGATCTTGGAAGTGGATTTTCCCCTAGAGTGTCTACAGGAGAACTTGCCTGGCTGACTCCTTGATTCCAGCATATAGAAGTGTAAGTTGATAAATGGGTTTTGCTTTAAGCTGCATAGTTTCTAGTAATTCGCTACACAGCAATGAGAAAATAAAAACATTCAAACAATGTGAGTTATTGTTGAAATGACTTTACTGGATTATAATTTCACATTTAAGCACCATTTTGCTTATTAAGTTGAATCCATTAAGAAGCATTATCAAGTCTGAAGCAAAGCTGACAGCCAAAATTACTTAATATTTGAAATAGTGCTTCAGACTTCTAGTACTATGTTGAATAGCAACGGTGAGAGTGGAAATCCCTGTCGTGTTCCTGATCTTAAGGGAAAAGTTCCCAGTGTTTCCCCATTGAGAATGATATTTGCTGTGGGCTTTTCGTAGATGGCTTTTAAGATGCTGAGGAATGTTCCCTCTATCCCTATTTGCAGATGACATGATACTGTACATAGAAAACCCAAAAGATTAAACCCCAAGATTGCTAGAACTCATACAGCAATTTGGCGGTGTGGCAGGATCCAAAAATCAATGCCTAGAAATCAGTGGTATTTCTATACACTAACAATGAGACTGGAGAAAGAGAAATTAAGGAGTCAATCCCATTTACAATTGCACCCAAAAGCATAAGATACCTAGGAATAAACCTAACCACAGAGGTAAAGGATCTATACCCTAAAAACTACAGAACACTTCTGAAAGAAATTGAGAAAGACACAAAGAGATGGAAAAACATTCCATGCCATTGGATTGGAAGAATTAATATTGAGAAAATGTCAACGCTACCCAGGACAATCTATACATTTCATGCAATCCCTATCAAAATACCATGGACTTTCTTCAGAGAGTTGGAGCAAATAATCTTAAGATTTGTGTGGAATCAGAAAAGACCCCGAATAGCCAGGGGGAATATTAAAAAAGAAAACCAGAGCCGGGGGCATCACAGTGCTGGATTTCAGGTTGTACTACAAAGCTGTGATCATCAAGACAGTATGGTACTGGCACAGAAACAGACACATAGATCAGTGGAACAGAATAGAGAATCCAGAAATAGGCCCTCAACTCTATGGTCAACCAGTATTTGACAAAGCAGGAAAGACTATCCACTGGAAAAAGACAGTCTCTTCAATAAATGGTGCTGGGAAAATTGGACAGCCACGTGCAGAGGAATGAAACTAGACCATTCTTTTACAGCAGACATAAAGATAAACTCAAAATGGATGAAAGATCTAAATGTGAGATAAGAATTCATCAAAATCCTAGAGGAGAACACATGTAACACCCTTCTTGAACTTGGCCACAGACACTTCTTGCAAGATAAATCTATGAAGGCAAGGGAGACAAAAGCAAAAGTGAATTATTGGGACTTAATCATGATAAAAAGCTTCTGCACAGCAAAAGAAACAGTCAACAAAACTAAAAGACAACCTACAGAATGGGAGAAGATATTTGCAAATGACATATCAGATAAAGGGCTCGTATCCAAGATCTATAAAGAACTTATTAAACTCAACACCAAAGAAACAAACAATCCAATCATGAAATGGGCAAAAGCCATGAAGAGAAATCTCACAGAGGAAGACATACACATGGCCAACAAGCACATGAGAAAATGCTCCGCATCTCTTGCCATCAGGGAAACACAAATCAAAACCACAATGAGATACCACCTCACACCAGTGAGAATGGGGAAAATTAACAAGACAGGAAATAACAAATGTTGGAGAGGATGTGGAGAAAGGGGAACCCTCTTCCACTGTTGGTGGGAATGTGAACTGGTGCAGCCACTCTGGAAAACTGTGTGGAGGTTCCTCAAAGAGTTAAAAATAGACATGCCCTACGACCCAGCAATTGCACTGCTGGGGATTTTCCCCAAAGATACAGATGCAGTGAAACGCTGGGACACCTGCACCCCGATGTTTCTAGCAGCAATGTCCACAATAGCCAAACTGTGGAAGGAGCCTCGGTGTCCATCGAAAGATGAATGGATAAAGAAGATGTGGTTTATGTATACAATGGAATATTACTCAGCTATTAGAAATGACAAATACCCACCATTTGCTTCAACGTGGATGGAACTAGAGGGTATTATGCTGAGTGAAGTAAGTCAATCGGAGAAGGACAAAATTATATGGTCTCATTCATTCGGGGAATATAAAAAATAGTGAAAAGGAATAAAGGGGAAAGAAGAGAAAATGAGTGAAAATATCAGTGAGGATGACAGAACATGAGAGACTCCTAACTCTGGGAAATGAACAAGGGGTAGTGGAAAGGGGGTTCCTGGGGGGTTGGGGTTACTGGGTGATGGGCACTGAGGGGGGGCATTTGATGGGATGAGCACTGGGTGTTATGCTATATGTTGGCAAATTGAGCTCCAATAATGATAATAAAAGAAGAAATAGTAGTTCAAAATTGTTCTTTCCATCAGAAAAGTATTCAGCTTCAGCCATGATAAAAAAAGAAAACTATAATAAAACATGACCACTGTTAACCATTCAACTGCTGCATGGTGGTGCAACTTAGGATATTCAGTTTTTATTTCTGACAAAAATAATGGAATTGACAATGGATAAAGCCATAGAATGAAAGCAGCTCACCACTGAACACTATTGGTTCAATAATACACTAGAGATTCAAATATTTTACAGAAGGTATCTACTAATGAGTAATATCTTAAACATATTTTCATTTCTACAAATTGTAATCTGTACAATCAATCCTTTATCTGCTCGCATAGATATGTATAATATCGTTGACACCGTTAGTTATAATATCTTAGCTGATTCCACGTCAGGCTGTACTATATTAGTGTTTTCTAAACTTCTTCAAAAATTTATTGCCTTGGATGTTCCATGCAGAGTATTCACAGGGGCTAATTCTTCAGTCACTTTACACTTGCCACTGACTCCACAAATAAGCAACAGTATCTGTTGCTGAGCAACTGAGCAGGATCAATTAACATCTGTTGGTTGATCAGTAGCCATGGAAACCACTCAAAATCTTTTGCTTTGTTTTTCAATTGACTGTTATGTTGCTCCCAACATCCACAATTCTTTCAGCAACTGTTCTTACAAAGAGGCTAATAGTCTTAAAGGAGTTTATTTTCTCTGGACAAATTTCTTCAGCTACTTCAAACACAATTCAATTAACTCAACAACAGCAAATAGCTTCCTTTGCTTGACTAAGAAACGAGTGGCTCAGAAATTTACTTTGGTTACAGGTTCATTTCCATTTTTTACCTTGGTAAAGAAATTCTGCTCTGATGAGATATTCCATTTCAGTTTCCTAATTTTTCTTATTGTTTTCATATGAGTTGGGAATATTTCGATGGGTACTTAGTTTAGTGATGTTAATATATGTTGTATCACTTCAGTGCAACAACAGATCCACTGCATAAGGGCAGCCCTGGTGGCTCAGCGCTTTAGCGCCACCTTCGGTCCAGGGCGTGATCCTGGAGACCCAGGATCGAGTCCCACGTCAGGCTCCCTTGCATGGAGCCTGCTCCTCCCTCTGTCTGTGTCTCTGCCTCTCTCTCTCTCTTTCTGTGTCTCTCATGAATAAATAAATAAAATATTAAAAAAAAAAGAACCACTGCATAACAAAGACAATGCTTTATCAATGCTATCATATGATCATACGGTTGCATTTGAAAGACCACAGCATTAACACTCTGTCACTGTGATTGGTAGTACACTGAACAACAACGAGAAGTAATAGTCTCTGTCAATGGCTACACAACTTTTCACTGTAGTGCATAAACAACCATAGGTAATATGTAAACAGATGAGCATGGCTATATTCTAATAAAAATTTATTTGTGTGCACTGCAATTTTAATACAACTTTCATGTGTCATGAAATATTCTTTTGATTTTATTTCAACCATTTCAAAATGTAAAATCCATTCCTCATTCATTGGCCCAACCAAATGCACTCATTACTTTTACAGTTGCCAGTCATAGTGGGAATAAAACTTTGTATACTTGGAGAAACAAGAATTTTCCATACTGCCTCATTGTCATCACTAATGGTCATTTATAATGACACTGAGTAAGTGAATTCTAATTATATTCAATAGTCTCTAAATATTAGATAATAAGGCTAACTGATTATTTCTTAATTTTACTATGTCTTCAAATAAGAACCATGAGGAAACCAGCCAAGTGTTCCCAGTCATGAAGTGGAGATGGGGGTTAGGTAGCAGACAGCTTTCCCTATTAGGCCAGTATAGCAGTTGCTGCTACCCCTCTTACCCAGCAGTTAGTATGGCACTGCATATGAAACAGAGTTGTTCCATACCTCTCTTCACCAGGCACACTACTAGATTACATTCTCAGCTTGCTTTGCAAATGGTTTGTCCACATGTTGGAGTTCTAGATAATGAAATAACAGCATAATCAATGTGCAACACTTCTAGACTGACCCATCAAACCTCCCATAAGCCAATTTCCATAATCCTTCTCATTTTTCCCTTTGTTAGGAGGTAACAATATGATCTTAGAAGCCACATCCTGAAGATGATAGAGACTTCATTAACCTGGGTCCCTGAATGACTAAGTGGAATAGATTATCTTCTACTTTACACTAACCTAGAATAACTCAGGACTGTTTTGTGAGCAAGAAAAGAAATTTTTAACTTTTTAAGCAATTATAAATGTTGTGGCCTTTTTTTGTGGTCATTTTTTTATAGCAATTACTACTACTCTATTATTATGTAATAGAGGATATAGGCAAAGAAGAGGTTGCATTTTCTCTCTATCCTCTTTCCAGACAAAACTCCCAGCCCTCTTGTCTCTCTACAATGCCTGCACCACTTCTGACTTCACTGTCATCATCCCACCTCTAGTTTCTCCTTAAACCTGTTGTATGGAAGTACTGAATCACTAAATTATACACCCAAAACTAAAATTACATTATATGTTAACTAACTGGAATTTAAATAAAGACTTAAAGAGAAAAAAAACAGACAATAATTCTATGCTTTCCTGTCTTACAAAAATTGAGTGAGCCTTATCTAGTTTCATCATTACATATAAAATGGCATAATAACCACTTAATCCTGTAGTCTTAGTCTTCTTAACTGACAACACCAATAATATAAAACCATGGATATCAATATTTTACAAAATAAAGTAAGTTAGAATTGACTGAATTATCAGAAATGCTTAGTACATCTGCCGATATAGTTCTACCTAGGACAGGCAGGTCTATTATATGAGATGGTTTTGGCAACCAATATTTATGCTTTTTATTAAAATGAAAGGCTTGAAGAAAGGCATGCTGCTTCTGTAATTTCAGGAATGTTTAATCTTTTGCCAACAATAACACTGACATTTAATTATACCTGTTATCTGCTATATCTATCATGATCCTAATCATAGAAATGAACAAAATAAGAGATTCCTTAACTATTGCCTGCATCATCTCTATATGTATCTAATCTCAACTAGGTCTTCAATTTAACTTTGCATTCCTTAAATTCAGCTGACAACCTATCTTATTTCCTATGATAGCTCTTCCAGAACTTTTCTATTTTTCTTAAGGGTCCAACCCCAATCCTGCATTTCTCATTTTCAGCAGCTTTGTTACTGAGAAGATGCAGACCATCCTAATGTGTTCACTCAAACTCTTTACCTTTCTTGTATCTCTATCTCCATCTCTATGTTCTTCCTTATTTCACAGAGCAGAGAAATAACTTGCCTGTATCTCTCTGAAGACTTATCATCTGCCTTCTAACTCTAGATACCCACCCATCCTTATCGTTGATTCAATTTATTTTCACTTCCTCCAGATTTTCTCTCTCAAACTTTCTCATTTTTCCAGTACATAAAATCTTTTTATTCTTCTGTATTAATTTATTTTTCTCAGTCTAAAGCAAAGTTCTATATATCCATAAGGACTAAAGAAAAAAAAGATAAAGGAAATCTCCCTTGAGGGTTCTCCATGTTATTCCATCTTTCTCTTCCTCTCTCTCTTTTTTTGACTAACATAGTTCTAAAAGAATATATTTTCTGCTTTCTTTCTTTCTCTAGCCACTGGTCTCTTAGTTTTTCTTAATCTAGATTTATGAGGAAATGAGCTGGATATTGTCAGCCGAAGATAGGCTAAGATAGCCATGGAAATAGAAGAGCAAAGGTAAGACCAAAGGACACGTTTGGAGGGAAATATACTTGCTGGGTGATAGAACTGTACACTTGTCGGGGAAGACTAGGGAAAAGAACTGGGAAAGTAGAATATAAAAGGGTGAAGAGGGCTCTGAATATAAATATCTATATAGAATATTCAATCATTTCACTGTAGTTATTTTTAAGAAAACAAATATGTTATAGCCTCTAAAGCCACCAAAATATAGAATACACTTTAAATTCAGGAAAATGGGCAAGGGACCTTAGCTACTGTTCTCAGTCACATCCCCTTGTTTCCTTTGACACCTTTCACTTATTTCTTGCTATTATATTCTTCTGCCTTTAGACCAAATTTAATTATCAATGTCCTTATCACATGACAATTAATAGCTTTCTTCACCACTATCAGAACTGATGCCTTCATGTTATATTTCACATAATATATGAAAGACGGTGAAGAGAAATCTGAGTGTGTAAATAAGCCACTGATAAAGGGTATTCCAGCTAAAAGAATGAGAAGTAATCGCTTACCATCACTTCTAATATTTCCTATGGGCTTTTTGAGTTATGATTCTTTCATAAGGTTATGGTGACTATAATAGGGAACTTACTGAACCAATTGTTTGGCCTTACAAAAGATATGCTCTTTTAGAAATTATATATAATATGATTCATATGAATTAATATATATATTCCTTCTGAACCTTGTCATAGAGTTATGGTGTGTAATGGTGTTTTGGGTGCCTGCTGAAGCAAAGTCCATGGGCTGAACTGGTATGTACTTAACTATCCACAGCAATTGAAAGCTGACACTTATTGGTTGCTATGTTCTAGATACTGTTCTATATGCTTTATATTTATGAACTTGTTTAATTCTTAAAATAAGAAAGGCGGCTTTCAGAGTAGGGTTTGAACTAAAATGGAAGAGGCTGTATTGCCTAGGCAGGTGAGTACCTGGTCCAGGCTCATACCATCACACAGTATGGGCTTTTCCTGGGTTACTAAAATCTGCCACTTATATATACAGCCCATCAAAAGCCTGTTAAATTCAGTGATAGTGTGCAGACAACAGAGGCAAGGAGTGTTTTCCAAAAAATGATTTAAGGACAAGTGACCTGAGAAAAGATGTTATATGTTTCTTTTTTTTTTTAATTTTTTTAATTTATTTATGATAGTCACAGAGAGAGAGAGAGAGGCAGAGACACAGGCGGAGGGAGAAGCAGGCTCCATGCACCGGGAGCCTGATGTGGGATTCGATCCCGGGTCTCCGGGATCGCGCCCTGGGCCAAATGCAGGCGCCAAACCGCTGCTGCCACCCAGGGATCCCTGTTATATGTTTCTAATAACAAACAAATGTGCATGGGTCAATTTCTGGTTTTTCAGATTGGAAAACAGATGGAATTTCTCTGTAATAGCCAAACAGAAATTAGATTGTTTTTCTGGATGGAAGGATAGGGCCAAGATTATTTATGCACTGGTAATTACAGAGGGACAGATGGACAGCAACAGGGAATCAGTCTCATAGATGTCAGGGAATTCAGGGGAACAAAAGAACAGAGAAGAGAGGGGCAGAGACTGAAGAGGAGTGATTCTAGCAGATATTTCTATATATTTCTACTGATACTTCCATTTGTTTATAGGTTTATAGGTCTTATTTCTCAGAACTTAATTTAAACTTTTATTTCTTAAAATTTTCATCCCTGGTTCATAAGAAAGATGCTATTATTCTGCATAGGATTAAGCTATGCTGATTACAGTATCATTTCAATAATCTACGAGCTATATTAGCACTTCATTGGCTATAAGGAAATACCCAGGACAAGCTGGTATATTACTCCGTTCTTAGGTCTTTGATATACTGGCATTTCCTCTGAGATAATAGAGTACTAGTTATCAGCAGATCCAGGTCCAATCAAAGACAATATTTGGTCAGAAAGATTTCAGTTTAATAAACAAGAATACCATAATAAACAAGAATACCAATACTTACTGGGGTTAACCTGTAGTAAGCAAGACCTATTAACTTCTTTATTAAGTAGACATACACTATGTTTATGTTAAAGGATAGGTGTAGATTCCTCTCTAGTCCCATTACTCAAGACAGGTCATGGAAAGTAAAACAGACTTAAGTGGAAAAAGCTGCGTGTACGTAGAGCTGAAGGTTGATCTAACTATGAAGGATGGAATTACCACAATTTCTTCCCATGGTATCTTTCCAAAAAGTTAAGCATTTTTTTTTCTACTCCATCAATTTTTCCAAGGCTAGTACAGAAATACTTCACGAATCAGAATACAGACTCGACTGGAATAGTTTTGAGTTTTTCTGATTGAGGCTTATTTGTTACAGGATACAAGATTTGAAACCTCACTAGCAATTAACTCAGATAAAATACTTAATATAGGCAAATTTAATTGAAATGTCTTTTTGCTTACTTTTAAAAATATAAAATGTAAAATATTTGCTGGGGTGCATTTACCTCTCACTTAACAGACATTGTTACTCAAAATAGCCAGGAAAAAAAAATTCAGTAAAATTTGGAATCTACCTAAATACTAATAATTTTAAAAGGAATAAATAAAAATAGTTGTATGTACTTATCAGAACATACAGTTTTCTAGAATGACCTAATCTCCATGACAGACATGTAGATTAGCCTGCACTGACCTCAACATTTCAGACATTTGGTAAGACATTTATCTCCATTTCACTTATATAGCTCAGTGCTGTATATTAAAGTGGGGAAATAATTTATTTCTTCAACATTTCCAAGAGAATTTTTTGTGCCATAATTTTCTTTGATAGGTTAACAGAAAGGAAAAAATGAATAAACCAAGTATGGATTCATGAAATGTATGTAAATGTGTCTTGAATAATGAAAATTCACAAATGCTGAAAGATGTCCCCTATATCGTGTAAAGTAAAATAAAATACAATTTATGTGATGAGAATCTCCCAACCTTGCTATTCCCTTGAGTAAATGAAAAAGGCTGAAGAGATTTCTGAAAGGACATTATAAAAATAAATCTATTTATGCATCTCTTCAAGCCCACTGTAGAGTTGTTCTACTCCACCTCATTCTCACACCTGTTTGGGAAGATATGTCCTGGCAGTGTTTCTAGGAGCTAATATCATTCCTAACCACATACAAATTGAATTCCAGCTTCATAGCATCAGATCTCTGGGGAATAAAATCTAGCCACATACAAAGAACACAAACTGTTCTTTAACAAGATGGCAGGTATTTGGCACATGATTTGGGTTTTGTTTAAACAAGCTGATTAGTAGTATCACGTTGGCAAGTTCATTGTTCATAATCATTCTACTTCATTTGCCTATAAAAAGTAGAAGCACATATTCTGTTTTATAAGCCTGGTATGAATCAATAGGGATTTTTTTTTTCTTTTTCTCTCAAGTGAATACTGCACAGTTAAAAACAAAAGGGGAGTGGATAATTTAGGAGCAAAAGATTTTAAAGCCCACCAACATTGCTGTAAGGAAAAGGTTTCTGCTAACAATTACCCCATTAACCACACTCAAACTTTTGTGGAAAACAAAACAAAAAGACACACCAGTAAATCTCACTCTATTTTCTGCATAAAATCCACATAGATAAATGGACACATCTAGAATAATTATTTTTTTTCATTTTTACATTTTTTAAACTTAAATTCAATTTGGATAATTACTTTTATTTTATTTTATTTTTTGGATAATTACATTTATTTATTTATTTATTTATTTATTTGGATAATTACTTTTAAATATCACTTTCAAATCCTTCTTGCCAAGGAGCCTTAGTACTTCCTCAGGACAATCAACACATTTAGGTATTTTTGAAAAGCAGTAAGTTATTTAAACTCACTTGATGACTAGGTGTTTGACAACTGAATATTAAGATTCATACATTATTAATACAAATAATGTTATTTCTATTTTCATAGAGGCAGAGCTGTGAGAAATCTATTTTCTATATCCTCTTACTCATTCCTTTCTAACCCAACACAAAGATTCTTAAAACATCCCCAACTACTTGGTGCACTTTATTTTCCCATTTGTGTTTTCAGTTCTAACGTCTACTACTGTTTTTAGGATCACTATTTATTATCCCTCTTATTCCAAGTATGAGAAGCAGAACAGTACAGTGCTTAGAGAATGAGTGCTTGAGTACCAGGCAGTGCTAAGTTTAAGGCCATACACTTCAAGTTAGCCTCTCATACCCCAAGTAACCTCACCTAGTACCTATTTTGCTTGGTTCTGAGGCTCCAGCAGGATAATGCACGTAAGTTTTTAGAACAGTGTTCACAAAATGAACATATCTTTCTATTAGCAAATAATTAGTATTAGTTGCCACTGTGATTTCTATTTTTTATTATTTTCCTTTCCTTACCTTCTTCTGGCCTTGTACAAATTCAGTCTATAAATATATTAAATCAATTCCCTTTTTAGAAAAAACAGGTTCTCCCTCTGTTTACTTCCATACTATTTTTTTCCTTCTCATCTACAACTTCTTGAAAGAATATGCTAGACATCTTGTCATCACATTCTCATTTCATTTATTCCTGAACACATTGGTTTCGGTTTAGTATCTCAACCCTAGCTCTTTTTTTTTTAGAGTGCAATCTTATCTACTCATGTGCTTCTAGCCAGAACCCTTGCGAACTGCAGACTCATCTTCTGGCTATACACTGCTACCTGGATTTTCTAGCTAGCACATCAGACTCAGTAAATCCGAATCAAAACATCCCCTTAGTTTTCAGATTTGCCTTGCCTCTTGTATTGCCCATTCCAGTTTCTGGAACCACTATCATTCATTTGATAATATTAAAATAATAAGTATTATATTAATACAAACTATGGCATCAATAACTAAAACTATATGATTACTAACATTATCTGATGAAGAGCAGGATTAAGTAACTTGCCCAGGGTCACACAGCTAGTAAGTAGTAAAACCAGTGTCCTGCCTTTGGAGCCTAACATTTAACCACTGTACTATAATGACTTCAGCATGGAAGCCAGAAAGATGAAAGTCACCTTTAACTTCACAATTCACTTCACTTCTTTTATTGAGTCAGTACCAAATTTTGCTCATTTTAGCTCATCTACACATAATAAATAAATCGCTCCAGATTTTCATTTTATCTCACCTATATATGATTGCCACATTCTTTGCTTCCAGTCTTTTCCAATCTATCCACCCTAATCCTGTCAGAAGGATCTAATATTAAATTCTTTTTTTTAAGATTTCTTTTTTTAATAAATTTATTTTTTATTGGTGTTCAATTTACCAACATACAGAATAACACCCAGTGCTCATCCTGTCAAGTGCCCCTCTCAGTGCCTGTCACCCATTCACCCCCACCCCCCGCCCACCTCCCTTTCTACCACCCCTACTTCGATTCCCAGAGTTAGGAGTCTTTATGTTCTGTCTCCCTTTCTGATATTTCCCACACATTTCTTCTCCCTTCCCTTATATTCCCTCTCACTATTATTTATATTCCCCAAATGAATGAGACCATATAATGTTTGTCCTTCTCCGATTGACTTATTTCACTCAGCATAATACCCTCCAGTTCCATCCATGTAGAAGCAAATGGTGGGTATTTGTCGTTTCTAATGGCTGAGTAATATTCCATTGTATACATAAACCACATCTTCTTTATCCATTCATCTTTCGATGGACACCGAGGCTCCTTCCACAGTTTGGCTATTGTGGCCATTGCTGCTAGAAACATCGGGGTGCAGGTGTCCCAGCGTTTCACTGCATCTGTATCTTTGGGGTAAATCCCCAACAGTACAATTGCTGGGTCATAGGGCAGTTCTATTTTTAACTCTTTGAGGAACCTCTACAGTTTTCCAGAGTGGCTGTACCAGTTCCCATTCCCACCAACAGTGCAGGAGGGTTCCCTTTTCTCCACATCCTCTCCAACATTTGTTATTTCCTGTCTTGTTAATTTTCCGCATTCTCACTGGTGTGAGGTGGTATCTCATTGTGGTTTTGATTTCTATTTCCCTGATGGCCAGGGATGCAGAGCATTTTCTCATGTGCGTGTTGGCCATGTCTATGTCTTCCTCTGTGAGATTTCTCTTCATGTCTTTTGCCCATTTCATGATTGGATTGTTTGTTTCTTTGGTGTTGAGTTTAATAAGTTCTTTATAGATCTTGGATACTAGCCCTTTATCTGATACGTCATTTGCAAATATCTTCTCCCATTCTGTAGGTTGTCTTTTAGTTTTGTTGACTGTATCCTTTGCTGTGCAAAAGCTTCTTATCTTGATGAAGTCCCAATAGTTCATTTTTGCTTTTGTTTCTTTTGCCTTCCTGGATGTATCTTGCAAGAAGTTACTGTAGCCGAGTTCAAAAAGGGTGTTGCCTGTGTTCTCCTCTAGGATTTTGATGGAATCTTGTCTCACATTTAGATCTTTCATCCATTTTGAGTTTATCTTTGTGTATGGTGTAAGAGAGTGGTCTAGTTTCATTCTTCTGCATGTGGATGTCCAATTTTCCCAGCACCATTTATTGAAGAGACTGTCTTTTTTTCCAGTGAATAGTCTTTCCTGCTTTGTCGAATATTAGTTGACCATAGAGTTGAGGGTCCACTTCTGGGTTCTCTATTCTGTTCCATTGATCTCTGTGTCTGTTTTTGTGCCAGTACCACACTGTCTTGATGACCACAGCTTTGTAGTACAACCTGAAATCTGGCATTGTGATGCCCCCAGCTATGGTTTTCTTTTTTAAAATTCCCCTGGCTATTCGGGGTCATTTCTGATTCCACACAAATCTTAAAATAATTTGTTCTAACTCTCTGAAGAAAGTCCATGCTATTTTGATAGGGATTGCATTAAACGTGTAAATTGCCCTGGGTAACATTGACATTTTCACAATATTAATTCTGCCAATCCATGAGCATGGAATATTTTTCCATCTCTTTGTGTCTTCCTCAATTTCTTTCAGAAGTGTTCTATAATTTTTAGGGTATAGATCCTTTACCTCTTTGGTTAGGTTTATTCCTAGGTATCTTCTGCTTTTGGGTGCAATTGTAAATGGGATTGACTCCTTAATTTCTTTCTTCAGTCTCAGTGTATAGAAATGCCACTGATTTCTGGGCATTGATTTTGTATCCTGCCACGCTACCAAATTGCTGTATGAGTTCTAGCAATCTTGGGATGGAGGCTTTTGGGTTTTCTATGTAGAGTATCATGTCATTGGCAAAGAGGGAGAGTTTGACTTCTTCTTTGCCAATTTGAATGCCTTTAATGTCTTTTTGTTGTCTGATTGCTGAGGCTAGGACTTAATATTAAATTCTGATGAGTTACTTCCCTGCTTCAATAACTCCCAATAACTTGGAGGATCAAAACTAAGTTCCACTATGCAAACAATGCCTACCTTTTCAATGCCGACCCTTGTTGCTTTTATCCCCACATATAATGCTCCAGGAGAATAGGGATCACAAATTGAGTCTAGGCTGTGTCAGGGCTGAAATTTAGTCATGTGTGATAACCTATCAGAGTCTATTGACCAGGGGACTTTAGAACTCTCTGGGAAAATTAAAACTTAGGGAAAAAAAATAAAAATAAGAGATAAATCAAGAACTGACCAAAAAAATGGGCTAAGGTATTAGGAGTCGGGGTAAATTTGAAAGATAACATCATGAGTTAAATTTTGGAAATATTAAATTTGAAGTAGCCAGTGGCAAATTCATATGGCAATGTACAACAAAGAGACTTGCATTAGTAACAAAGCCCTAGATTTCAGAGGTAAGAAGCTGTTTTAAAGATAGCACATTGACCATCTCTTCAACTGTTCTCTGGTACATCAGTACCTATGGTAATTGAAGAAACTAAAACACTAGCTAAACAGTATTTCTTGGAATTCTCTAATAAGTGTAAATCAAAGGAAAGAAAGTCACCTTCTACTACCACAGACCGCTTCTCGTTTGGTAGTTGGTATCTGTGGAACTGCCTGGTGGAACAAGTAATTGAGCTCTCTGCATCTGGAAGAAATGTGGCAATTCATGGGGAATTGTTAAGTCTGAAAAAGCAGCCACTGGTAACACATATCTGTTGGAGCAGCAATGAAATGCTGTAGCGTGAAATGCTGCCAGGTCACCCGCCGCCCAGCAGAGAGCCTGCCCTGCCCAACAGGGCAAACACAGCACTTACTTGGAACAAAGTTTTTATACATACATTTGAGATAATATTGACTAATCTCAAATATAACTAGGCTGCTGGGAAGTGGGGAAGCCATAACCAATTACACCCCTCTGGGGTCTGGGAGCCTAGGGCACCTGGTATAAAGAAGGAAGAAAAAGCAGAGTTTTGTTTTTTTGTTTGTTTGGTTTTTTTTTTTTTGCGAGAGAGAGCACAAGTGGGGGTAAGGAGCAGAAGGAGAGGGTGAAGCAGACTCCCCATTGAGCAAGTAGCCTGATGTGGGGCTTGATCCTAGGACCCTGGGATCATGACCTGAGCTGAAGGCAGATTCTTCACTGACTGAGACACCCAGGCACCCCAAGAAGCAGAATTTAAGTGTCACTGCTAAATTATTATTGGTTATCAATAAGCTTATGGAGACTAAGAAAATTAAAATTATAAACAGAAATATTAAATACTTAGTAATTGCTCAAATACACTTGACCTGCTTACTGTTCTAACCTTTATCTGTGTTGGAATTATCTTATAGCATATGTTGCTTTGAAGGTGATGGTTATCTTACCTAAAAGAACGGTTAGTATGTAGTCAGCATCTAAAAATGATTTTTTTATTCAACTGGGTTAAAAGTACAATTAATTTAACTTATTAAGAAATTCAAATTCAGAAAACTCATTTATTTATTCATCCTTTCTTTTATTCATTCAAAAACATTCATTGACTGCTAGGTACTAGACTAGGTTCTAAAAATGTAACAGTATAAAAGATACAATTTTGCTCTTAAAGAGTGCACAGTGATAGAAAACAGGAATGGTGACTGCTAATTTGGGGCACTTACTCTAGACAGACATTGTTAGTGTCTACAAATTGATCGTCTCATTTAATTACCACAAAGTAATGATGGAACGTGCATTATTCTCCCCATTGTGTAAGAAATGTTCATTCAAAGATTCAAGTGATTTGCCCAAGTCACACAGCTAGGAAATCACAGAGCCAGGATTTCAGTGTCAGGGTCTAGGTTAGGTTAATGCTAGCATTCCTCAACCTTCCATCATTTAGTTATGACATTGACAATTTTTTTGTCATTTTCAGGTACTATTTCCATTTTAAAAATTTGCTTGGATTTTGCTGCATCAATAATGTCTATGAAATTCTTAGTTTGAATTGTTACTTATTTTTTATAATTACACTAAAGTACAGATATTTCTCTCAAAATAAAAAGTATGTCCTCATATGATCCCAAATTATCTTGAGTGTCACTTTATATGGACACAGTCTGGGTATACACTGCTCTATGGCATGTTACCTGACATGAAATCAGAAGGTCAAAGTTAAGCCAGGTGGTGACAGCCATAAATCCTGTTCTTGTCTGCTATCATTGTGAGAAATATAATGGTTACAATCTCTCTTAACCCTTCACCATGGTCCAAAGCCACTGCCGAACAAAACTAAGAGGTAACCATGACCCATTCCAGGGAGTGATCCCCACTACTGCCATCCAACATCACCACTGAGGTTTAGCCTAAAGTGTGTAGGTTCATGACACAAAGTCCAAAATGCTAGGAGCCACCTGATCTCATTTCAGTCTGTCTCTTGCTGTTATTGCTTTGTTTTGTTTATGTGTTTGTTTGGAGATAGGGGTAGTCATGGTTCTGGTGTCTATTTGAACAGACTGGGAAAGTTGAGACAAAAGGGTTCTATTGTAAGAAGAGCAGGGATTAAAACAACAACAACAATAGTGATTATACAAACATATTTGCTTCCAGAATTACCTCTAAACCTTAAACTATCCTATTAAGAAATTCATCTTCTTCAAGGCCTCATTTAACCAGGATCTCCAATTCTGAGTTATTTCACATAGATCATTTTTGTGATAATTAGAAACAGCTGCATTAAGGAAAGACTAATTTTTAAAGATTTAATTACTTTGATTAAAATCCTTCTGAAAACATTAATCCTTTATGTGTCTCAAGTATACTAATCCTTGCCCCATCTTTTCCATTGACATAACAGAGTATAATCCAAATTTCTTCCCCATAGAAATGGTCACATGTGATTTGTGTCTGGATACCTCCCCATACTCCTCTCATACTACTCTTCCCAGCACTCACCATAGTACAAGCACACTGAACTTCTTACTATTCTTCATGCATGTTAAGCTCATTCATGTTTCAAGATCTTTACACTCACTGTTCCTTCTGCCTAGAACATTTTTATCGGTTCTTCCCATTGCCCTTAGCCATTCAAGACTCACCTCAAACATCACGATCTCAGAGAAGCCTTCCATAATCATGCTTTGAAAGCTGTCCCCCACTCTTTTTCACATCCCTAGATTTTATTTCCTTTTGCATTAATCACAGGAACTTATCAAGTTTATTTTTTGCTTATGTGTTTATTGTCTCTAAATAGAATATAAATTATAGAGGACGAGGGACTTTGTTTATCCTCTGTTCTACATCATCAGTGTCTACTTTATTCCCTGTTCTGTATCCTTACTATCTAGGACAGAGAAGACAATAATTATTAAAGAAAAAGATCACTTTGGAGAGCAGGAGATGAAATTTGTAGATTCCACATACTTTTAGCAATCTTGTGTGCTTTCTTTATTATCCTGGTATTTGATTGTCATTTGTCACTTTCAACTGTTACCAGAATGTTCTCCTTTCCTGTGGTATGGTAAGACTACACAATCCTTCATAAATACAGCTTCTTCTCTTTCTTGAACAGATTACTTACTCATTTGAAATTAGCATATTTAAGACATAGTGAATTAAATTCTTATACTTTTTAAAATGTTCTCTCAATATGAGGCTTTTGTCTGCTTATGCCCAAGTTTTTGTAATATTTAAGATGATAAGAAGACCCATTATGTTTTCTTCCTAGTAGAGCATGTGTAGTCTGCATTGGTTGATTTCTGATGCAGTCAACTCTAACTATATGAAAGGAGAGGATCATTTTTGAGGATGTCATGGTGGGAAATAACACATACAATACTCATACAGATGTTCATATCCATTTGGGACACATTCTAATTCTGCAAAAGAGCATGTTAATGAATAGAACACAGCTTGTCCCATCTGAGTAGTGAAAGTATTTGCTGAAGATGGCAACTGGACATCACTGCATGTGAAAAAGCTGTGTGGGAAGCAGCTAGGTGGTAAAAACAAAACGAAACGAAATAAGAAGGTCTAGCAATCCATAGATTATCACTAGACTTTACCCAGAAGAGATGCTAATGGAACTGATTTTCTAATATATCTAAAACCATGCGGGTTAGTTCAAACTATTAGTTTAAAATACATCATTATTTCCCTAAATGAATAATGAGATATGGATCTGCTACATATCACCCATGCCCAAATAAGGAAACTACCTGCATATTTGTATTAACTTAGCTTTCATCACATCTAAATGTATACTTTGTTTGTTTGAATGACACTACTGTGAGACTTTTCCAAATACTAGAGTATATAGGGTTTGTTAGCAAACCTTAATGATCTGGTCATCACTGGAACAATTTTGTCCCCAAAATCTGGCCCCTGAATCTAACACAAGGCCAAGTTATGGTGACCCATCTAAGCTATGCAAATGAAGTTTTTGTTCCTAAAACAAAACTTACAATGGACTAAAACTTAGAATGTATTCTACACAATTCAATCACAGTGGTTTTTTTTTCACTTTATGAAAAAAAGTCAAAGTTAAGACAAAATGAAAACAATTTCATCTAAATACATGTTGCAAAAAATCTGAAATATCTTAAAAAGAGTAAATATGCTTTCCATCTCCAATTGATGCATATAAATAATAAAGACAATGCTTCATATTGAAAGCTGAAACTTTTGAAAGTGTTATTGCCAAGCTAGAATTCAAGATAAATTAAATACCATTATATACCATTTTGTCTGGCAAGTAATAATTGAATTCACAATCACTGGGTGGATATTGGCAAGTCTTCTGCATACCTGTTATTACATATTATGATGAAATTTAAATATTCTGAGTATTTGGCAAGTCATCTGCTTTGAAGCTATGTTGATTATCAAAGTCTAGAGCAACATATCAATATATATTGTTCTTTTCTACTAAGAAAATGTTACAATATATAAACTACTGGTTACCAGCAACTGTTTTTCTTTTCCAGCAACTGGTTTTACAAAATAAAAATAAAAAATACAGACTCCTCCACTCTCAGTCAGGTAGGATGAATGCTGACATTTTTGCTTTTTCACAGGCAAAGAGCTGAAGAACGCCTGTCTTGTGAGACATATGTATTGACCTCAAAGAGTGAAATGCAGGGTACTATTTGCTCAGGTGAAAAAATACAAAGCTTTGTGTGTTGTTCAGTGATCAAACAAAGAAAAGTCCAAAGAATGTACTCCATGTGTGACTTTCAGAACTCAACTATTGTATTTACAATATTAAGCGGTGAGGTAAAACACCACAGTTATTAAGGCAAATTATATTATTTATTATCCATAATAAATAGAAGGTTTTACAAATAAGAGCTTTTAATAATTTTTGTGTTTAGTCAGAAAAACCAGGAATGATTTCTTCTATAACTAAATTTAGCCATTTAGGACAGCTATGAGGGAAATAATCTACTAAATTGAACAAATGAATTTGACAAATTATTATTTTTTGTTTTTTTTGTTTGTTTTTTAAAAGATTTTATTTATTTATTCAAGAGAGGCAGAGAGAGAGAGAGAGAGAGAGAGAGAGAGAGAGAGAAAGGCAGAGACACAGGCAGAAGCAGGCTCCATGCAGGGAGCCTGACATGGGACTGGATCCAGGGTCTTCAGGATCACGCTCTGGGCTGAAGGCAGCACCAAACCACTGAGTCACAGGGGCCACCAACAAATTATTTTTGTTACAAACCTTCTAATTACAGAAGCTAATATTCTACATTTTGGATAGCCTTTAGATGACTAAAAATGGTCTTCATATCCTATCATGTATATCTGATCAGGATGTCATCGTCAAATTAGTTGCAAAGTACCTATTACATACTTGCTAAGTGATGGGTGAAAGATCCAAACTCTGATCAAAGAAATTACAATAGTGATACTTTAATCTCAGGATAAATCACCCCCATGTGTATCTTTAAAGATTTCTGCAATAGCAAACTAGTAATTTTATCTTTCACAGGTCTTAGTTTTCTTACTTATAAAATCAGGATAGTAAGACAGATTTTTCACCACCAAACTCTGTTTAAGTATGAAAATTCTGATCATGTAATAACCAATTTCAAGAGTCCTGAGGCTGAGGAGATCATGAGTAATGGAGCTGGAGTTTGAGACGGGAATGTGGAATATGGGGTTTTAATAAATAGGTAGGTGGGGAGCACATTCCAGGGAAATGGAATTGGGCAAGTACGGGTTAGAAGAGAGGTAACATAATAGTATCAGAAGTCTAGTGATGGATGGACTTGCTCGAGGGGAGACATAGTAAGAAATGTAGCAGGAGAGAAAGCTGAGTGTATCCTGGGCCACTGGTAGAATGGTCTGATTGTACAGCTGGGGCTTCAGATTATATTATAGAGGCAGGAATATTTTCTAAGGCAAAGGCAACTTTTTAAAAATATGTTTCATAGAGATTTATGAGACTGAGCTATATGGGTACTTGAGTAGGGATAAGTCCAATTAGAAAGCCATAGGTAGGGATGCCTGGGTGGCTCAGTGGTTGACCATCTACCTTCGGCTCAGGTCGTGATCCTGGGTGGTGGGATCAAGTCCCACATCAGGCTCCCCGCAGGGAGCCTACCTATCCCTCTGTCTGTGTCTCTGCCTCTCTCCCTGTCTCATGAATAAATAAAATATTAAAAAAAAGAAAGCCATAAGTACATAGGACTAGGTGTATAAGGTGCATCATTCAGGTAGTTTCAGGTAGAAGTGTAAAGGAAGGCAAAGAAGTGTTACACCATGCACATGGTCTCCAAATCAGCTTAGTTAGAGGGTGGAGATCAGTTTTGCACGCATCTTTCGAGAAAAATCTGTCCATATTTTCATTGTGCAGGTAGATGCTTTACATCTCAGCAGAAATGTAGGTTTAGGAAAGGCCATATTCTGGTTAAGTGTGTGACACAAAAATGATCAATAATTATATTTTCTGGAAACTTTCTTGTCCTCATAATTAAGGATTGCATTCATGGGCTGCCACTACCCACGAACCCCACAGTTGTTCACCAGCAATAAAACACATAAAATAGTGAACTGGGGCAGCATTTCTGAACCCAGTAGGGTGACAAAAATTTTCCTCACATACATTTATATGATTATAATGAACTACAGAATTACTTAGCCCTAATAATTTTTAAAGGATGAGAATAATATTTGCAACACAAATAAAGTAATTTTTATAACAGTCTCAAAAAGGAGCAAAAGGGAAGTACGAAAAGCTAGGGAAGCATATGAATAACTAGCCTGCAGAAGGTTGCAAAATGTGGATTTGGCTAGAGTCTAAAAGGTTCTCTTAGCATTCAAACAAAATTTTCATCAAAGTTCTCATGGATTTATTTAATCCTCAACACCTATACTATATTTGGTTGGCTAGTGCAAATTTGCAATTAAATTGTGAGAATGGTTCTTAGCATGTTACCTCTGGGGTCTTTTTTCCTTACTTAGTTCCCACAAGAAGATGAAAAATATTAAGAACCGGAATCACCCGGTACTACTTGTGCCAGACACACTATGTAGATCCCATGGCAGGTATATTTAATGAGGGAATTAATTGCTGCCTCAGTTTTAATTTGGCCTTTCCCAGTGTCCAATATGTTTCTCTCAGATGAACTGGTCCACAGGGACCTTCAAAAAGTCAGGGTGTGTGAAGAAAAGGAACAGGAAAAATTTCAGCATTATGACAGTTTCCTACAAGCTTTATTTTTTATAAAGTCATGTCAATTAACTTCCATGGTTTAAATTAAGCAGAGCATAGGCACCTTAATTAATCAAAAAATTCCCCTCAATATCAACTCACACAAATGCTACCATTCCACCATGGAGTAACATATTTCTGCATTGTCCTACATATGGTCCAAATTAGCACCTGCATAGTTCAGTTATTAAATGAAAAACAGCTCTTTACTTGACCTATGGAGTTCTTGTATACAAGAACCTATCCAACAGCATTATGTCTTCCCTTATCAGATGTGTGTGGTATGACATAATGAATGTAACACTTCAGTGCAATTGGCAAGATTTCAATTCCCAAGCATGGGGTCACATTTCCAGTTCATTGTTTTGGAAGCAGACGTTATGCATTGGGTAGCTAATGGTGAAGCTCTGCATTTTTTTTCCCCTCAGAGATCTCAAATCAAAT
This sequence comes from Canis lupus familiaris, assembly GCF_011100685.1. Classification (NCBI taxonomy): domain Eukaryota; kingdom Metazoa; phylum Chordata; class Mammalia; order Carnivora; family Canidae; genus Canis; species Canis lupus. The sequence goes on from NC_049253.1 coordinate 35,105,409, forward strand.
CTAAGAAACTAGTAACCTAAATTTAATAAGAGTCTGAAAACTCATTTGCTGAACAAGAGTTTCTTAGAACAAGTGATGAAAACTCCAGAGAAATGTTAGGTGAATGTGTGGGGCCAGCCCAGAAGTCTCTTTTATCTGAAAAATCTTAAAGGACAATAAGCATTATAGAATGTTTAATTTTGGTCGGGTGAATAAGTTTCCTGTTTGTTACCTTAATAAAGCAACATTCAGACCCACATTTTAAATAATTTTATAATATATTTTAAATTAAAAAATAAATGTACAAATAATACAAAGCAGTATCATTGTGCATTTATGTGAACTTCAGTATTTTACCATTTCTATTTATTTTTCAAAAAAACTTCTAGACTTTAAATTGGGACAAATATACACATATGTCTAAAAGGCTTCAACAGCAGTCAAAGTCAGCTTCAATAGAAGAGAAACAGAGTTTTATGACTGCATAAATTGACATAACAGAATTTATAGAAAGGTGCTTATCTATTTACTAAGAAAAAGAAAAGCATGAAAGTGGTTGTAATAAGAGCTTTTAATGATGCAAAAGACTAGCAGTTCTGGTAAATATTCGCTAAACCTTATCCACTGGGTAAAAAATAAGAAAAATGGAATTCATTTCAACAGAAGGGGTCTATTTCGATAATATTAATGACTTCCTGATTCTAAAGAACTAAACTAGCATATAATAGTCAGAAAGCTTTAAACAAGATATCTCCACATAAATGACAGAAATAAGACAAACAAAAAAAGTCTTCGATGCCTTCCAACAATGAACAATAGTCATGTATGCCTAGAAACTCACATTCTGATTAATCAGTTGTAGAACAGAAAAGGTATAATCATTTTGGCAAAGATTCAGAATGGACAACAACAATTAACAAGGATGTTATCTAGCTCCCATACAGGACTATACTGGAATCAACTGGGACTCCAGTTTAGAGAATGAAATTTAAAAATAAATAGACTTATGAAATTCTATGTTAAAAAAGATGGACTTACCTGCCAAATATTAAGATACTAGACACTTCTTGACACTTAAAGAAGAAAGTTTGAGAATTCAAAAAAGGAAATGCACTAGATTTCCATGATAACACAAAAGTTCTTTAAACAAATGATTACTGAGCATCAGCTATGGATAAGGCACTGTATAAATAGTACATAAACTCAATATCTCACACATTTTGTGCTATTCCAATTTTCCAAAAACTAAAATTAAAAAAAAATCTAAAATACTCATTTTAAGCAGGTAAGCAGTAAGCACATGGAACTCATTAACTTTAAAAGTTAAGCTAAAAATACAAACCTATTCAGGCGATCTTTCATTAAATTTAATGTTGATAAACGTATTAGATAACTGGAAAGAAGGTAGAGACTTTTAGGTATACTTGCAAGTTTTATGTTATAAAATCAATATCAGTTTCCCCTATTAAACATCTCTGGATAAGGCAGAATCAGAAAATAATAGTTTGAAAAACCAAGGGGAAAGCGTGTAGGACTTCTGCTTTTATGGAAATCTAGGTACTAGGCACTTACTCAGAAGCATGAAGACCTATAGAGATTAAAGAATTGAATGATATAAATATTAATTTGTCAGTATGGAGGTAAATGTATTGAGACACTCTCTGAGATATTTTCCACCTCTGTGAATTTGTAAATAATAGTTTATAGAGGATTCACATTTACATTGCATTCTTCTCACCACCATCACCATTATCAGCCTATAGAACAGCAAATTTGCTCTGATATTATCTTTGAGATAGGTGTTATACTGGAGGAGAAAGAATTTGACAAAATCTATGTAATGATGAAGACAAGTGGGCTGAATGAGAGGTAATTCACACCCTCTAAATTAGTAGCCCTCAGGATGCTGAAGGATGAACAACATAGTGAGGGCTCTCCAGCGGAGGACTTCAGGGCTCTGTGTTTGGTACCAATCTGTTCAACATTCTTATCAACAACTGGGATGATGACAGAGTCATTTTTGATGGCAGGCTTCAAGAGCTAAGAGAATGGCGTGGGATGACAAAAATAAGATTAGAGGGATGCCAATAAGCCAGAACTGATAGGGAGAAACTTTAAAAATGAAATCTAAAAAAAAAAGAAAAAAAAGAAAGAAAAGAAATCTAGATGGTAGGCATAAAATGCTGCTTTAAGGTCTTAAATAAAGGATGGGGAAGATCTTGCCAAAAAGCAGTGAAAATGTGACCTTTGAGAAATGGACTTAAGCTTCTAACTCTCAGTTCCCTCATCCATGTGATGGAGGTAATACTAAGGTGGTTACAAGAATAAATGTGCTCCAAATATAGAATACACAGTGTTTAGCATTTGGTAAGGGCTCAATAAATTTTAGCTACTGTTCTTCTTATTAAATTTTTTTGTAGAGGATAATTAGAATCTGCCAAATATCTCACTGTAACTCTATGACAAACTATCAAGATAAAACACGACAAATATCAAGCCCTGTTCAATAGAACATACTACTTCTCTCCTAGTCATTAAAATTGTATGACTTGTAAGAATACAGAATGTTAGTAGTATTTCAGATCTTTCAATGTGAAAGAGGTCAGCCAAATTTTGGGAGTGGAAACATGGACTTTGCAGTGCGACTGACCAGCTCTGTTACTACCTACCAGTTTGATTTGGGGCATGGTACTCCAGGTCCGTGCCTTGGTTTTTATCATCTGTAAAATGGGAATGGTAAGATTAGCTAAACCACAGGGTTGTTGGGAGGAAAGATCTCATAGATAAAATGGGCAAAAAGCTCTAAGCACATGTCTGGCTCACAAGAAATGCTCAATTAAGTATTAGCTATCATTATCATGAAGGATCATCTCAATTAAACAATTCAAACTGAAAGAGAACTGAAAGGCCTTGGGCAATAGTTTGCATTTCTTCGAATTAATCCTTGGTTTTAAACACATAGAAGCCAGAAATAAGAGAGAAAATATGTATTCTGAAAGCAATTAAATGACCTTAAACTTTTATTATCTATAAGATAAGAAATTGCAATGAATCATTCCAATGTTCACAGCTCATATTAGATATTTTATTGACAAAAGATTGAATTAGTTCCACATTTTGATGAGCTTATGATTAATACTATTGAGTAAAATGCATATTTCCTTTTATCAGGAACCCAAATCTTAAAACAAGGGACTAGATCTATCAAGTTGGGTTCTCTGTCCAGTTCTCCAAAGATCATCCCACCCTGAAGTCAGTCATTTACAACTCTATATATTTCAGTCACCAAAGACACAAAAAGATGTTAGGAAGAGGGAATCAGAACCAATACATTTTCAAGGGCAAGTCAACATATTCACTCTGTAAGCTCACAAATCAAAGTAAAATAAAGTAAAAGTATAGCCAGAAAAATTGAGTGTTTTAAGGAGCTTAAGGATTATTGGACCTGAAAAGTGATAATGCTCATTTCCCCTAATTTTCTCTGCAATTAAGCAAGAAGAAAATGAGGAAGTTGGATAGACTAAAATTCGATACGAGATATATTTAATATCCCTAACTATCCTTCATATATTTGGAGTAAACAAAGGATACAAACAATTTGAAAATTACCTTTTTCAAGGCAAGCAAGACAACTTGCTTCCACTTTTAAATTGGTGTGTTTTAAATGAAAACTGGATCCATGTGTTTCTCAAACTTTCATACTTACATATATAAAACTCATTTTGAAATGATTTGAATATCTTCTTTTTTTAAAGATTTCATTTATTAATGAGAGAGAGAGAGAGAGAGAGAGAGAGAGGCAGAGATACAGGCAGAGGGAGAAGCAGGCTTGTTGCAAGGAGCCCAATGTGGAACTCGATCCCGGATCCTGGGATCATGCCCTGAGCTGAAGGCAGGCACTCAACCACCAAGCCACCCGGGCATCCCATGATTTGAGTATCTTTTAAAAATTTCATCAGTGACTGAGAATGTGGGGTAAATGTCTAGGAAAATAAGCTCCATTTCCTTTCCTCCCTACTTTCCAACAATGTCCCCAAACAAATCAAATTCATGGAGCTGAATATTTTTAAAAAGCATTTTCTAAGCACAATAATGAGATTCATATCTTTAAAATGAAAAATAAAACATTCAAAAATCAACCTGCTGCTTGTGATAGAACCAAGGGACCAGCTTGTTGGATAGTAGTTGCCACTGAAGGATTAATATGGCTTCCTCTGTGTTCTATAATCTCTGTTCAGGAAATTTTGCTAAATAGAATGTTAAATAAAAATTTATGTCTGTGTCTCAGAATTTGATTAAAGAGTTGACAGTGAAGATAATACTTGACAAGTGTTCCTACATTCTAAAGAGGGAGGCTAGACAATAGGATTTACTGGGTAGCTGGACAGATTCCTCCCTCTACCAAACTGTCCTCCACCCTAGGCCAAGAGAAGGCTGAAAAGTTATGAGGAGTTCTGGTGGGTCAAGTTTTCAGGTGGAAGGTTTGAGGACTGACCTTTCCTCTTGCTTAGATAAGCAGACTGCTTACTGGGAGAAGGGGAACTCAGCCCCAACAATAATAGATAATATTAAGTAGTATGTGCCAGGCATTGTTCTAAACACTTCATACATCTTTAGTTTTTATGTCTAAGTGGAGAGTACAATTCCAAGTTTATAAATGAAAAGCTGAGATATTTATATATATATATATATATATATATATATATATATACACACTCTACTAGACTATATATATATATATATATAGTCTAGTAGAGTGTATAGTTAAAGAAATTGAACTGAAGTAGCAAAGAGATTAGCCAGAAAGCATCACTTGTATCAGGACCTTGTATAAAGGGTATTCCCATGGTTGGGGTGAATAGGGGGAGGTCCTCCAAAGAGCTCACTGGTATAATCTGTGAGGGAGATAATTTTTTGACACCATTCATAACCAAAATAATTAGTTGACGTTGATGCTGAATACAAGTATCAATCACATAAGACCCTTCCCCTCTCTGTCTCCAGCTCCTCCTTTTATTCTCTCAACATGAGGAACCAGATTCAAGGAAGGACAGGTTCAAAGAATATGAAATAGACAACAAAAAAGATCATAGCTCCATACTACAAATGAAAGGTAAGACTTTTTTGATAACAATAAATGCACATTAAAGATTTGAAGCCCACTCAATAAGCTAATTGCTACTTTTGTATGTGTATTTATATGTCCCCTTGTATCCCTATCGTCCACCAGTTTCTGATGTAAATTTCCACGACCTTCCCCAAAGCTCTGGAAATTCCTGATATGCTAATGTTCTCCAGGTTCTTGAATTCTCAAGGGCTGCCGCTGCCTTGGGCTACAAGGATGCAGGCATGAAAATTAGCTCTTTGACATTTTCTAGCACCAAATGTTTCTCACACAAAGCATTCATGAGCTTTACTGAATATTAACTGAGTATTTGGTAGTTACTGGTCAGAATCACATAATGAATCTTACACATTTTACTATCTGTTAAACTACTTTTGACTAATCCTATGCTATATTACATTACATTCTCTTTCTAATTTCATTCTATTTTTGTTTCCTTCTTCCATTTCAACACCTCAGGAATATCCCTCTCTTTTTCTCTACCTCTGTATCTCTAGGTCTCTGGACAACTTCTGAAGGAGTTGGCAGCTCTCATTCTAGTTCAGACATTTGAGCAGAAATGTCCTCTGCTGCCCAATTTCCCAGCATTCTAGTCTCAAACTTTCCACTTCAGGCTTCCCACTCCCTTTCCTTCACTGGCCTCTCATAATTTTTGCCTGTGGTGTTAACTCCTTGTGACGGCTCTTGTTGACCTGACTCCTTCTCCCTGCACACCTGGGTACAACTTGTCTTTCATCTTTGTTAAACTTCCACTTCACCAATCTCCTGGTTGATGAAACGTTAACAAACATATGCATGTACAGAATTCACAAGACAGATTCCCCTCTGTCACAGGAAGGAATACATATAATACACATTCAGTAGAGAGAAGGGCTATTCTTCCTAACCACAACAATAGCTAGGTATAGCGAGGGAAAAGGAACTAAAACACTATCATGAAGAGCTCCCAGGGCAGCCCTGGTGGCTCAGCGGTTTAGTGCCAACTTCAGCCCAGGGCATGATCCTGGAGACCTGGGATCGAGTCCCACGTCGGGTTCCCTGCATGGAGCCTGCTTCTCCCTCTGTCTGTGTCTCTTCCTCTCCCTCTCTCTCTCATGAATAAATAAATAAAATATTTTTAAAACGAGCTCCCAAAGATTATATTCTCCATAAAGTTCTTAGAGTCAGAACACATCTTAGAGATAATCCATTTCAAATGGGGAAACTGAGGCCCAGAAGTATTAAATACCTTGTTGCTGACCACATAGCCAGTTTGAGGCTAGAACCAGAGTCTCTCAATTTCACAAATGCTATTAATGGTTGTTTGCATGATACATTATTATCTGTCTTTGTATTATAATGGTTCAGATATTATTAACATAAAACATACGCAATATTCTCCTGCACTAAAAAAAAAATGATGAAATGCTAATTGCTTTTATTCTTATGGCCATTTGTGTGGCTGAGCAAGGAAGAGGACAAAAAATGTGGTTGAAACTAAAATTTATATGGAATCTCAAGGGTTCCAGAATAGCAGGACAGACTTGAAAAAGAACAAAGTTGGAGGTCTCACATTTCCTGATTTCAAAACTTACTACAAAGTAACCAAACAATGTGGTACCAGCATAAAGGGAGACATTTAGACCAATGGAATGAATACAGAGCCCAGAAATAAACCCTCACATGCTTGGTTATATGATTTTCAACAACAGAGCCAAGACTGTTCAGTGGGGAAAGGGTAGTCTTTTCAACAGATGGTGTTGAGAAAACTGGATTGCCACATGCAAAAAAATAAAGTTAGATCCTTACCTTACATCATATACAAAATGAACTCAACATGTATCAAAAACCTAAACATAAGATCTCTTAGAAAAGAAACAACAGGGGAAACTCTTAAAAGAAACAAAAGAGGAAAAGCTTCCTGATACAGAATTTGGCAGTGATTTCTTAGCTATAACACCAAAAGCACAGGCAACAAAAGAAATATAGATAAAGTGGATTTTACCAAAATTAACCAACTTTTGCACATCAAACAACATCACTGACAGAGAAAAAGGCAGCCCACAGAATGGAAGAAAATATTTTCAAATCATATGTCTGATAATGGATTAATATCCAGAATATACAAAGAACATATACAGCTCAACAACAAAGGAGCAACCTTATTAACAAATAAGTCAAGAGATTTGAATAAACATTTCTCCAAAGAAGACACGCAAACGGCCAAGAGCACATGAAAAGATGTTCTATATCCTTAATCAAAACCACAGGGAGATATCACTTTACATTCATGAGAATAGCTACTATCAAAAAGAAACAAACAGAAAATACATGTCGGCAAGGATATGATAAAATTAGTGAACTGCTTGTGGGAACTTAAAATAGTTCAGTCTATACTGTGGAAAATAGTATAACAGTTCTTCAAAAAGTTAAACACAGAATTATCATTATGATCCAGCAATTCTACTTTTGGGGTATATACCCAAAATAACTGAGGGCAGGAACTTCAACAGGTATGTGTATACTTATGCTCAGAGTCGCAAATTCACAATAGCCAAAAGGTGGAAGAAAGCCCAGTGTCCCTTGACAGATAAATGGATAAACCAAATGTGACATATACATTCAATGGAACATTATTCCGCCTTAAAAAGTATGAAGTTCTGACCCATGTAACAACCTGAATGAATATGGAGAACATTATGCTAAGTGAGCTAAGTCAGTCACAAAAGGACAATATGAGGTACCTATATGAGGTATATGAGGTACCTACAGTAGTGAATTTCATAGAGATAAAAAGTAGAATGGTATTTTGCAGGGGCTGGGGCTAGTTGTTGTGAAAGGGAAAGTTTTGTTTAATGGGTAGAAAGTTTTAGTTCCAGAAGATTAAAAAGTCCAAGATGGGTGGTGGTGAAAGCTGCACAACCATATGAAAGTATTTAATGCCATTAAACTGTACCCTTAAAAATAGTTAAAATAGCAAATTTTAAGTTATATGTATTTTACCAAAATATAAAATGCTACCACAATATGTTCATATCTCAGTGATCCTTGCACAAAAGTATTCATTTCTTCAAAGCATTTAAATAGTCAAAGTTGAAAAAGACTCCTGCTAAAAGCTGTGGGGATACAGAGAAATATAAACTGTATCTTAAGATATAAAATAGAACAGAAAACATCACCATATAAACAAATGGATTCCAATGTAGAAAATGATAAGAGGAGTAATAGAAAGTGAATATCCAGGAACCCTAAGATTACATTTGCAGGGGTGAGGACCCTATAAGGAAGAAAATGCAGAGTAAAGGTGCAATCACACACAAAAAATTATGGTTCAGGTATGAATAACAAAAGCAGTTCTGTTTGTATGTAGCACACAGTAGGATAAGGATGGAAAAAAAAGTGTGAAGTCAGATGGGATGATCATGGAGAGCCTTGAATACTGGACTTTGGAAATTACAGGCAATTCAGTCAGGAGAAATTTTCAGTCATTCTTCATCCCTGGGCACTTCTGATGTAAGGGACTCTACTTCAGCTGTCCAGAAATATCAGATGGTACCATCAAGGTTTGACAGCATGCTTGCTAAATGTGATTACTGCTGTTTTTTGTTCTCTTCTCTATTTGGTGGGTCTGTGTCACACGTAGAAACCTACTTGCAAGAGAGTCTGGAAATGTATAGTTTTGTTATTTTCCAGCTTTAGACTCTAAGAAGTCAAGACCAAAGTGTGCTAGAATGGATGCTGAATGAAACTACCTGCTGTAGGTACTGGAAAGCTAAATCTGATAAGCTTTAATGTCTCAGGTATAAAGTGAGAAGGAAGAGTGTGTCTATAGGATTCTGTCCATGTTCCTAGCTTTTTCAAATGGCAGCATGCAAATATGGAACTGGGATCAAGTTGGAACAGGGAAAAATGAAAAATGATAAATTCTGTTTTGGACAAGTTGAGTTTAAAGTACCTGAAGAACAACTCAGTGGAGATTTCCAGTAGCACTTGATGATGTAATTTTGGAGTTCAGGGAAGAAAGCAGAGATGAAGTGAGATCTGAGCCTTGAGTGTAAGGTGAAAACCTGGAGGGAGAAATATTACTCAGGGTAGGGTAAGCTTAATGAGAAAGGAACATACACAAATGTGAATAACACACTGAGGCATAATTAAGAGGCCAGCAGTGACATGAGATGCTGCTATGAAAAACCAGTACCAGGGCTACAGGTGGGAGGACAAGTGTAAAGGAGGCAAAAAGCATAAATGACTCAAACTGTCAAATGCTACAAAAGGAATCCAATAAATAGAAGTCTTAGGAGGGAACAATAGATTTATTTTTTTTCTGTCACATTTTATTTTTTATTATTATTTTAAAAATAATAAATTTATTTTTTATTGGTGTTCAATTTGCCAACATACAGAATAACACCCAGTGCTCATCCCGTCAAGTGCCCCCCTCAGTGCCCGCCACCCAGTCACCCCCACCCCCCGCCCTCCTCCCTTTCCACCACCCCTAGTTGAAACAATAGATTTAGCCACAGCAAACAATTCTAACTCCAGATATCTCATGATTCTGAGACATACAAAGTAGTATATTTTTAAAAATTGTTTTTAAAATATTGTATATTATATTCAGAAAATATTTTTAAAATACTGATAAAGATTTGAAATCATTTGTCACTTCAAAATTCATAGTATCAAAATAATGCTCACACTTCATGTATTTTAAAGATTTTATTTATTTATTTGACAGAGAGAGAGAGAGAAAGCAAGCACACAAGCAGGAGGAGCGGCAGACAGAGGAAGAAAGAAGCAGGCTCCCATGGAGCAGGGAGCCTGATGCAGGGCTCGAACCCAGGCCCCTGGGATCATGACCTGAGCCAAAGGCAGTCGCTTAACTGACTGAACCACCCAGGAGCCCCAGTGCTCACACTTCAAATATTCACTTTCCTTCCAAGGCATTCTTAAGCATTTAGAATACACAAGGCATAAACAAGATAACTAGAGATGATAGATAGGTTTTCAGCATTAGTTTAAATAGTAGATGCTGACCCCAAATACAAATGATAACTAATATTTTTCTTTTTATTTGGAAAATTTTTCTTAAAAAAATCTGAAGCTACATATTATAGTTGAAGGTACATTACAAATAATTAGTTAAAATTTAAGGCAATAAAAAAGTACATTTGGAGAGGTAACATTTTCAAAAATTAAATTAATAATTTCAAAAAATTTTAAAAAGGAATGCTTAAAAATTGAACTAATAGGGCAGCCCAGGTGGCTCAGCGGTTTAGCACTGCCTTTGGCCCAGGGCCTGATCCTGGAGACCTGGGATCAAGTCCCACATCAGGCTCCCTGCATGGAGTCTGCTTTTTTTTTCTGCCTGTGTCTCTGCCTCTCTCTCTCTCTCTCTCTCTCTCTTTCTCTCTCTCATGAATAAATATTTTTAAAAATTGAACAAATATATAGCTAGACAGATACAAGAATTGAATAAAACAAGGAAAACGAATGAGAAGTCACAAAGGTCTAGCACCATCCTAATAAGAAAGACTATGTATGTGGAAAAGAACACATAATTTTCGTGGCTTTGACAAGCACAAGTGACTATCATCAACAACCCCAAAAAAGTAGGATTAATAATAATTTCAAGGGATGGCATAAAAAAGACTAAACAGAATTTTTTAGAAACTTTGAAAAGCACAATTTTCTCTAGGTTTTGTCAGAAGTTGCTAAGAATTTCCAAAGTATACAGGAAGTAACTTGAAATATATCTCAAAAGTCCCGTAACAACAATAGTCCATTTTGAACAGTATCAAACTGCAACAATAACTGTTCTGCATTAATTTTCTTAAAAATGTATGTTCAGTGAAAACATTGAAAAAGCCAAGAAGATAAAGTTACACTTTTCTTTTCATCTGAGCTGAGCACCGGTCTATGCCTATTCAAAGGGATGCTGTGCAATTTAGTGCAGCTGTTCATAATGAGCAGCTAAGAGGAAATCATTAACGCAACTCTCAACCACCTGACTTCTACCTTCAACTAGAAGAGGTTAGTTGTAGACAGTGCAAAGATGGTTTACATGCCAATAAAGGGAAGAGGGGAACAAAATGTAAATTTCTTTGTGATATATGTGAATGTTGCCATAAAATGCAGTTAGTTGGCAACTTTCCAAGCTTTCCTTGAGGGACCCCACATTTATAATTCCAGTTGCTAAAATTCACATAATTACAATTTCAATTTCACTTTGAGAATATTGTTGGGTTTCTTTTGTTCCTGATCAACCTAACAGCTGTGTCTCCAAGCTGAAGTGTTTCCTCACGGCTTCAAACATTTTAAGAAAACAAAATGAGGATCATATTAGGGACTACAATTAAAAGGAAAAAAAAATACCCCATCCCCTTAGAAGATGAGGGGATTGCTCTTTTATTTGCTTTTGAAGAACACATGTAAAGCATTTATGAAGCCAACGCAGCTGCAGGACCCACTTATCATATCAATTGTCTACCCAGTATCCTCTTCAGCTTTTATAGATTCACATTTAAGATACATAGCATGTATTTCTTGCCATGGCTCTAGAATATTTGTTCTTAAAATCAGTATTTCAATGATATTATATAAGGCACCAATGGAAGACAGGTTATCTGAGGATTTTCCAGTGTCACCTTTACTTCATAGTAAAATCTTTCTATCAAGCTAGAGAGAGAGCTTAGCAAAAAGTTAGGTTACTGGAAATAATAAATGCACAACTGATATGTCATCAATAACAAGTAAAACATATTCCAGTAAAGCACTTTTAATGAATACTTTCACTGAAACCCCTGTCTTTCACATATTCTGTACAGAATACAAACTCCTGGGGCATTATTTTTAAATAAAAGTAGTAAGTCAATATTGATAATTAGGTGGTATCACCTAAAATTCACCCTTAATGCCTTTTACAAAAATATTCCATCTTTGGGGTCTGACTAAAAGAACTAGGAAACAGAAGTCTTGGAATATGTCTTGCTAAAATAAACAGAAATATCTTTTATTCTTTAAAAACAGTAACTTAGAATAATGAATATACAATTGCATAAGCAACAAATTAGTGCAATATAGATGGTGTATCTGTGGACCAGATATGTGCGCTTAATTTTCTTCTGACATTTTATCCTCTGATAATCATTTATATCAGAAAATTTTACTACAGATTAATCAGACCTAAAACACAGAGTGACCTACAGGCTAAGAAAAGGAGACCAAGAATCATTATCCTATTACTTAGGTTAGAGCTGACAAAGCCTATTAAAACTATCAGGACTTTGGAACATTGCAGAGTTTACAAAAGTTTCATGAGTCATGAACACTTTCCAATAAACACCACCTAAATACCTCCCATCGAACTTTATCTTTCTTTTTTTGTGTGTGTCTCTTTATCCTGAGTGCCTAAGGAATCATTAAGTGTGTTTCATTTTTCTTAAGCACAAAAAAGTAAACAGATACATTAAGTTTCCAAAATCATAAATCCAATAATGGTATCGCTATTGTTGGTCTTTTCAATCAGCTAGGAGAGACTCCAACATCCAGCTCTATAACCAGGTCAGCCACAATTTGAAGCAAATCTTATACCTGAAATGTAGTAACTCCAACAAATGGGCATCTGAAACAAAATCTGCTTGTTGCCTGCCTACCACACTCATATCTAAAACTGAATTCTCCTTAGTGAACATGATATGCATGCCCACATATACATACAGACATTACCAACCCGTGAGCAACTGGCCATGGCTTGATGGCAGTGAATAATTTCATTACACATTCTGATGCAAGGTCCACCAAGGAAAGAACACTACACTGCTGTCTAATTTACTGAGAAAAAATAGACTATGACATTTTTTTCAGTACTGGAGTGTAATATTTCAAGTGATAAACTTTGAATGATTTTAATGCAAATCAAAACCATTCAATAGGCAGATAAAGTCTTGATATCATCATTAGTACCTATTCTTGTATTATACAAAGCACTGGATAATTGAGTAACTATCTTTGAAATAGTTTCTAATGTCTCCTTTGCTTTCAAAATGTCAGCTGTCTCTTCACCCTTTGATGCCTGTGCCCACCTCGCAAGTACTTTCCTCTAGGAGACTGGGAAACTAAACAGTGAAAATAATAACACTCTTTCAATTAGATGGCCAGGATTGCGAACAGCCCTTTTTATTTTGTTAAAACTTGTAATTATAATTTCATCCTGCCTTCCTGATTATCCTATATTCTGTAGATAACCTAAATTTATGTCAGACTGTCCACAATCAGTAAAAATACAATGAAAAACAAAAGTGTTTTAAGCTCGTGCCTGTTTCTATTTATTTTAAAGAGGTAAATATATACATTTTTTATTTCACTATCACATATTGTTTAAGCATATATAAAACATATTTGTAAAAGAATGTGCTGGAGATGAAATATACAATATTTGAAAAATAAACATGCCTCATGCCCATTCCTCATTTACACCTAACACTAAAGCAGTGCTTTAAAACTCTGGTTGTCTATTTGGATTAGCTGCCTACTTGCTCTTGATGTGTATCAGAATTTAAAAGAGATAATTTACAAGTACAAAAAAATGCAACCTGAGCTATGCTCACTAAATAATGATGCTCATTTTCAATCCGATCCACAAATTACACAATAGTTTTGGTTAAAATTCAGTTAGAAAATTTCTATCTTCAGTAAAGCTAATCAGCAATTTTTCTGGCAAATTGAAAGGTATTAAATATTGTAGTTATTCATGAATTCATTCACAAAATGTCTTTGTTTAATCTAGTTTCCCCAAAGGAAGCTTTTATTCATTCAGAAAATATTTTCAATAATGTGGGAAATACAGTGTTTAGAAAATGTAGTTTTTATTTTTAATAAAGAGTTTACAAAAATCACAAAAACCCTGAAGTAAGAATTTGCTTCAAAAGGGGTTTGCTTTTATGTTTCTAGGTGTTTGACCTGCAAATCACTGGAGTTTCATATTTCCATCACTAATATCTGAAGGTTCAGTATACACTTCTGGAAAGATTTACTATTAGATAGCAGCTATAAGTCCATATTATCAATCATCTTCTTCCCAAAATATAATTTCTTGCCCAACTTCCTGTCATTCTAATTAGCTCATTGCTGTTTTTATCCTCCATGTTAATGATATGAGCCTGTACCACATGTAGTAGGAGAAGCTCTGCCACTTGTGAATTATCACTTGTGTTTTCATCAATAATATTATTTCTAATAAGCAGCTTCCTTTTTTCACAACCCACTCTTCCCCTTCCTTCCTTCCCTCCCTTCTTCTTCTGTCCCTCCCTTTCATTTTAACTAAATATTTCTTAGTTTCTTGTCTATTTTCTGAAAGTTAGTTTCGTTAAAACAAGGTAATATAACTGGTTAATCCATTTATCCTGCACACATAAACTGCACTATGTCAATATACACTGAAAGAAAGAGAATAAGTGAAGGGACCACTGCCAACTCCTGGAGTCTTTTAATTCCCATTCTTTCCTCAAGACATCTTGTCATGGCCATAGAATAGAGACTGAGTTAAAAAAAACAGTGCCAATTCATATTTCAATGCTAATAAAGATTACTTACTTCCTAATTTTTTACATTCAAAACAAACACAAGATGTTCTTAGCACAAAAAAGATAATTACGATGTGACAGAGGTATTAGCTAAAGGTACAGTCATAATCATATAGAAATATACCTGTATCAAATCAACACATTGTGCACCGTATACTTACATGGTGTTATACATCAAATATATCTCAATAAAAATTTATTTTAAAAATTGATGTGTTAATGTTTTCTTTATGAACTGCACTGGCTCATCTTGCCCACCCCTGAGATTTGTGCTTCAGAGACCACTGATATAGACACGGAAGAGATATTATAATTTTTGAACAGGAGGATGATATCAAAATCCATATCCAAGAATGTTCAATCTGTGTCGAAAATAAATTTGAGTAGGCAAAATGATAGATCAATAAAGAAACAGATGATAAGGGTGCAATCACTGGAAATGGAGACAGGAGGGAGAGGAGGACTTTAAGGATGCCTCCTATGTGTCTTATACCACTTGGCAGCAGCCCCGCAATTCAGCAAGACCTCACAGGAGGAGGTAGTTTGGGAAGTGGGAAAATTATTCATTCAGTTTTTATATATGCTTGATACTCAAGTAGAGCATGCAGCTGAATGCAGAGATGTGGAGCTGAGGGAAGAGGTTAGGGTAAAAATCAAACATCATCTCAGGATGATGATGGATCAAACACCATCTCAGGAGGACTTTAAGGATGCCTCCTATGTGTCTTATACCACTTGGCAGCAGCCCCGCAATTCAGCAAGACCTCACAGGAGGAGGTAGTTTGGGTAAGTGGGAAAATTATTCATTCAGTTTTTATATATGCTTGATACTCAAGTAGAGCATGCAGCTGAATGCAGAGATGTGGAGCTGAGGGAAGAGGTTAGGGTAAAAATCAAACATCATCTCAGAGTTTTAAGCAGCAATGTCCACAATAGCCAAACTGTGGAAGGAACCTTGGTGTCCATCAAAAGACGAATAGATAAAGATGTGTTCTATATATACAATGGAATATTACTCAGCCATCAGAAAGGACGAATACCCACCATTTTCTTCGACGTGGATGGAACTGGAGGGTATTGTGCTGAGTGAAGTAAGTCAATCGGAGAAGGACAATCATCATATGGTTTCACTCATATGGAGAATATAAGAAGTAGTGAAAGGGATTATAGGGGAATGGAGGGGAACTGAGAGGAAAAAATTAGAGAGGGTGACAAACCATGAGAGACTCCTAACTCTGGGAAATGAACAAGGGGTAGTGGAAGGGGAGGTGGGTGGGGGGTGGGAGTGACTGGGTGATGGGCACTGAGGGGGGCACTTGACGGGATGAGCACTGGGTATTATGCTATATGTTGGCAAATTGAACTCCAATAAAAAATATACAAAAAAAAGAAAAAGAAAGATAGCAAAGGCATGGGGCATCGTCTCTAAAGGCCATTGGTAATATGAAACTAAGAAAGAATAGGCTCTATTTCTTATGTTAACATCTTGCATTTATTAATTTTTTAGACTCATTGATTCTCCATTTGGAGAACATGGTGGCATGAATCTGAGACTGTGGTAGAAGGGCACAGGTAAGGTAAGGAAATACAAGGTAAGTCAGTTGTAGAAGCTCAAATTCATTTGTATGCTTCTTGGTGAGAACTTACCTTATTTGGAGTGCCAAATAAGGGGGACATCCACCAAAGTAGACTAAGGGAGGCCAGAGGCAGAACCAAGACACAAGTGGATAGGAGGTCATTACAGTGTGGGAAGAGGATCGGGAAAGAGGAACCAGAATGTGAGGGGTTTGCCTGGCATACAGGACACATCCAGTAAGTACTATTACTGTATTCATTTAAAATAGCCTCCTGATCTTTAAAATTAAGTAGTAAAATATTTTAATACCTTATTCAAACAAAGCCTGTGTATAAGATATATGTAAGGAATAATTTAAAAAAACAAAACCAAATACCTGTGTAACCAGCACAGCTTTGTAAACATTCTCCGTACCAATGCTGCCCTCTATTTACCTTCCCTGATTACGTCTCATTCCCCCTCTCCCAGAGGAAACTATAGGCCTGAAATTTATGTTCTTAATTCTTGCTTTTCTCTATAGTTTGGCCAAATGTCTAAATACATATTTTATAAAATATTGCTCATAAAATTTTTTATACTCGGTGAAATTTTACCCCATGCAGAGAATCCACTTGATGAAATATTTTTGGCCTGGTTAAAGTCCCTACATCCACTAACAACAGTATTTCATCATGTAAAACATACAGTATCACTTGTAATGGGAAACATTTATTGGCAGCTGTGTAGTCAGCTTTAAGGTCTCATCAGATAAAAATGCTGCTGTGACAATCACAGCCTAATTTGTCTTGAATGTTTTGAGAGACTCGATCATAGCATTGGTTTTTATCTTCTAGCATTAATGTAGCTTTCATCTTCCCAGGAATTCTCTCTTCCGTATTTTCAAAACCACCCAAGTACATTGATTTTGAGTAGTATTCATCCTGGTTTCTGATCGTAAAAGTGACACATTCTTTTTAGAGGGAATTCATTAGCCCCCACAGTCCTTTTAAGGCTCAACTTTGAAACTCAAATGACTCCTCAAATTCATAAATATATGAAGTATTTGCATAAGCTCTTTGACTTTATCCTTAATGAAACTGGATAATATGTAGTGGATTAATATTTCAACATTTATCTAAATACTCTTCCCTAATATGTGCCCATTTACTACAACACCCACCACAAGCACACACAAACACACATATAGCCACTGCCCCCCCCCCCACACACAATGCACCTAATAGCCAAGATAGTAAAGTGAGATCCTGAGGTTAGACTCATCAAATTATAAATATCTGAATTTCAAAATGCCAGGAAGAAGATATCAAAAGGACAAGAGAAAAATATTTGTAACCTAGGCATCCTTATAAGTCTGCAAAAAAAAAAATATTGTGCAATTCACACACATACCCATGAACATAAATAGCTGATAAAGGTAAAGTATATTCAATATCAAAGGAATTCTTTTCAAGCAGAAAACTACAAAATACAAAAAAAGAAACAAACACAAAAATAAAACAAAGATAGTATCCAGAATGGGAGAGTTTAGAGAAAGTAGTTGTGTAAATTGGATCGCTATTTCATACTATCAGTCAAAAGCCTGAAGATGCTTACTGCCTATATCCCTGTCTCCTAAGACATGGGCACAAATGTTTAGGTTTCAGGCAATTCACAACCATGGTTACATTAAAGACAATCTGAGCAATGCAAATGCTAACAGAAGACGATTGGCTAAATAAAATACGGCACATCAATACGATGACATTTGCATAAATCATTAAGATCACATTCTTGAAAAATCATTTAGAATATTAAAAGATGATAGGGGCGCCTACGTAGCTCAGTTGGTTGAGCTCTGCCTTCAGCTCAGATCATGATCTAAGGGTCCTGGGATGGAGCCCCAAGTGAGGCTGCCTGCTCAGTGGGAAGTCTGCTTCTCCCTCTTCCTCTGTGCTGGTGATCTCTTTCTCTCTCTCTCTCACTCTCTCTCTCAAATAAGTAAAATCTTTCAACAAGAACAAAAGAATATTAAAAGATGATAAAGGGAGGGGTGCTTGAGTGGCTGTCAGTTAAGCATCTGCCTGCAGCTCAGGGTGTGATCTCAGGGTTCTGGGATCCAGGGCCATGTACATGGCAGGTTCCCTGCTCAGTGGAGAGTTTGCTTCTTCCTCTCCCTCTGCCCCTTCTCCTGCACTCCCTTCCTGCACTCACACTGTCTCTCCCTCAAATAAATAAATAAAATCTTGAAAAAAAAAGATGATAAAGGGATACGATATGCTGAGTAAAGAAGTTTTAAAATGATGTATTAATGTAATTTTATAAGAAAATACTAAAAAAGGGCATCCCGGGTGGCTCAGTAGTTTAGCACTGCCTTCAGCCCAGGGCCTGATACTGGAGACCCGGGATCGAGTCCCACGTTGGGCTCCCTGCATGGAGCCTGCTTCTCCCTGCCTGTGTCTCTACCTCTCTCTCTCTCTCTCTGTGTGTGAGTCTCTCATGAATAAACAAATAAAATCTTTAAAAAAATTAAAAAATAGCAAAAAAGTAATTTATATAGTTTCATGTATATAGAAGAGGTATATTTTATAAAGTATTTTGGAGAGATAATGAAATATAAGTAATTTTTTCTTATTGATCTTTCTAAAATACTTTTTCTTTAAGCATTAATTTAAAATGTTATTTTAAAAATAAGTATCCTAATACACAAAAATTATAGTTCTCAATATATGCATGCTATATATTCTGCAAATTCTTACAAATATTAACTTTCCCAACATACTTTAAAATTATTACTATATTCATATTTTCTTACACCATAAGTATTATATAAGGCACTTCTGTACTATGAAGCTATCTTGTTGCAATTTTACTTATTTACAAGCTAACTTCCCCACTGAAAGTCAGTACAGCACTAAAAAAAAAAAAGATATAATTGTACTATTTTTCCTTATTATTCATATATAAAATTTAAAGTCCATTTTGTAAGAAACATTCTTCAGTGATTTATAGAGGAAATTCTTTAATGCCTAAAGACATTTTTCTTAAATGCACATGAAACTGAACCATATGACAATAATTGGGAATCTTTCAAAACATTTAAAAATCCAATTTTAGTGGCTTTTTAGTAATAATACAATTTGAGAGAACATTTCAGTTCTCTACACAATAAAATTGTATCCTTTTATTTAGGAATAATGATTCAGTTCTAGAAATTTTTAAAATTAATTTTTCATTTTACATTAGTCAAATGGTTCCAAGATACTAACTTAATGGGAGGAATTTCTGAATATAAGCAAGAAGGAAAAATAAAGTAGAAGGAAATGAAATTTTCTTAATTCTACCAACTTGAAATTTATTTTTAAAAATCAACAGTAATTACCTTTAAAAGAAAGGAAACTTTTACTAAGTTCATGAAATTTTTACATTGCGCTGCATCAGTATTGATGTGTATGCCTCTGGTCTCTCCCCTCTTCAAATAATGCCCTTGTAAGTAGCCCAAAATACGTATCTATCATGTCCAAATGAAATGGAATTTTCTCCATGAAGAAACTTCTCTACAAGTAGAATTATTGTTTCTCACAGGTTCTCTAATAATATTTTATACCCATCTTAAGATGTTCCATTTCAGACTCAGGAAATGTCAGTGGCTCAAGTAAGCCGACTTACCTCAAAGTTCCAATGCCTTGGAGCTCCCTTCCTCACCTGACTGCAAAACCAACAGCTCCTTCCCTTTTCCAGAAACATTTTCTATTGCTCTTGTATTGCCTTTTGCTGGTCCAGTTTCCTCTCTGAGATTACCTTTCCCTCTACCTATTTATCAGAAAACCGCTTATTTTTTTTGTGGCTGTGTTTGAACTACACTTTCTAGAAGAAGTTTCCTTTATCCCGAGTGGGAAGTAAGCTTATCGTCTACTGATTTCTTTGTGTTAAGGTGGTGTTGTCCTTATTCTTGTTTCTTGAAAGTCCAGATTGGTCTGAATCATTTTTTGCATCTAAAATACAGCATTTGAAATGTCTTTTGATAAAGAAACACTTGCCAGATGAAAATTTACATAGATCTCCCAATATATTAAAATGTGCTTTAGAATTTCTTGCTTACATTTGCATTTATGATCTTTACTTATTTTGTAGTTAATCACTGAAAACACTGAAGCCATTTTGAGAATTGTTAAAGTAGAAAATCCGAATGATCTTTATTTAAATCTCTATCGATAGCTGTATTTTTTCATTTATTTCTGAATTTTCTTTAGGTTATACAATATCAAAACATCATGATTTACACAATTGTCTTTCAGTCTTAAAATATTTAAGTTACTTGGTTGCAAATGAATAAAAGAGAAATAGAAGGAAATGTCAAAGTTGAATTATAGTACACATCATCTTATTTTTTTTTGTATATTTTTTATTGGAGTTCAATTTGCCACCATATAGCATAACACCCAGTGCTCATCCCGTCAAGTGCTCCCTTCAGTGCCCGTCACCCAGTCACCCCAATCCACCACCCACCTCCCTTTCCACCGCCCCTAGTTCGTTTCCCACAGTTAGGTGTCTTTCATGTTCTGTCACCCTCACTGATATTTCACACTCATTTTCTCTCCCTTCCCCTTTATTCCCTTTCACTTTTTATATTCCCCGAATGAATGAGACCATATGTTTGTCCTTCTCGGATTGACTTACTTCACTCAGCGTAATACCCTCCAGTTCCATCCACGTCGAAGCAAATGGTGAGTATTTGTCGTTTCTAATGGCTGAGGAATATTCTATTGTATACATAAACCACATCTTCTTTATGCATTCATCTTTCGATGGACACCGAGGCTCCTTCCACAGTTTGGCTATTGTGGACATTGTTGCTAGAAACATCGGGGTGCAGGTGTCCCGGCGTTTCATTGCATCTGTATCTTTGGGGTAAATCCCCAACAGTGCAATTGCTGGGTCGTAGGGCAGGTCTATTTTGAACTCTTTGAGGAACCTCCACACAGTTTTCCAGAGTGGCTGGACCAGTTCACATTCCCACCAACAGTGTAAGAGGGTTCCCTTTCTCCACATCCTCTCCAACATTTGTGGTTTCCTGCCTTGTTAATTTTCCCCATTCTCACTGGGGTGAGGTGGGATCTCATTGTGGTTTTGATTTGTATTTCCCTGATGGCAAGTGATGCAGAGCATTTTCTCATGTGCATGTTGGCCATGTCTATGTCTTCCTCTGTGAGATTTCTGTTCATGTCTTTTGCCCATTTCATGATTGGATTGTTTGTTTCTTAGGTGTTGAGTTTCATAAGTTCTTTATAGATCCTGGATACTAGCCCTTTATCTGATATGTCATTTGCAAATATCTTCTCCCTTTCTGTACGTTGTCTTTTAGTTTTGTTGACTATTTCTTTTGCTATACAGAAGCTTTTTATCTTAAACCCCAGTAGTTCGTTTTTTGCTTTTCTTTCCCTTGCCTTCATAGATATATCTTGCAAGAAGTTGCTGCGGCCAAGTTCAAAAAGGGTGTTGCCTGTGTTCTCCTCTAAGATTTTGATGGATTCTTGTCTCACATTTAGATCTTTCATCCCTTTTGAGTTTATCTTTATGTCTGGTATAAGAGAATGGTCTAGTGTCATTCTTCTGCATGTGGATGTCCAATTTTCCCAGCACCATTTATTAAAGAGACTGTTCTTTTCCAGTGGATAGTCTTTCGTGCTTTGTCAAAAATTAGTTAACCATAGAGAGGGCCCATTTCTGGGTTCTCTACTCTGTTCCATTGATCTGTGTGTCTGTTTCTGTGCCAGTACCACACTGTCTTGATGACCACAGCTTTGTAGTACAACCTGAAATCTGGCATTGTGATGCCCCCAGATATGGTTTTCTTTTTTAAAATTCCCCTGGCGGGATCCCTGGGTGGTGCAGCGGTTTGGTGCCTGCCTTTGGCCCAGGGCACGATCCTGGAGACCCGGAATCGAATCCCACGTCGGGCTCTCAGTGCATGGAGCCTGCTTCTCCCTCTGCCTATGTCTCTGCCTCTCTCTCTCTCTCTCTCTGTGTGTGTGTGTGTGTGTGTGTGTGACTATCATAAATAAATAAAAATTAAAAAAAAAATTCCCCTGGCTAATCGGGGTCTTTTCTGATTCCACACAAATCTTAAAATAATTTGTTCTAACTCTATGAAAAAAGTCCATGTATTTTGATAGGGATTGCATTAAACGTGTAAATTGCCCTGGGTAACACTGACATTATCACAATATCAATTCTGCCAATCCATGAGCATGGAATATTTTTCCATCTCTTTGCGTCTTCCTCAGTTTCTTTCAGAAGTGTTCTGTAGTTTTTAGGGTATAGATCCTTTACCTCTTTGGTTAGGTTTATTCCTAGCTATCTTATGCTTTTGGGTGCAATTGTAAATGGGATTGACTCCTTAATTTCTCTTTCTTCAGTCTCATTGTTAGTGTATAGAAATACCACTGATTTCTGGGCATTGATTTTGTATCCTGCCATGCTGCCAAATTGCTTGCTATATGAGTTCTAGCAATCTTGGGGGGGGGGAGTCTTTTGGATTTTTTACAGATAATATCATGTCATCTGCACAGAGGGACAGTTTGACTTCTTCTTTGTCAATTTGAATGCCTTTTATCTCTTTTTGTTGTCTGATTGCTGAGGCTAGGACTTCTAGTACTATGTTGAATAGCAGTGGTGAGAGTGGACATCCCTGTCTTGTTCCTGATCTTAGGGGAAGGCTCCAAGTGTTTCCCCATTGGGAATTTGCTGTGGGCTTTTCATATATGGCTTTTAAGATGCTGAAGAATGTTCCCTCTATCCCTACACTCTGAATTCAGAGTTTTGATCAAGAATGGATGCTGTATTTTGTCAAATGCTTTCTCTGCATCTATTGAGAGGATCATATGGTTCTTGTTTTTTATCTTGTTGATATGATCTATCACATTGATTGCTTTATGGGTGTTGAACCAGCCTTGCATTCCGGGGATAAATCCCACTTGGTCACAGTGAATAATCTTCTAATGTACTGTTGGATCTTATTGGCTAGTATCTTGGTGAGAATTTTTGCATCTGTGTTCATCAGGGATATTTGTCTATAATTCTCCTTGTGGTGGGGTCTTTGTCTGGTTTTGGAATCAAGGTGATGCTGGCCTCATAGAATGAATTTGGAAGTATTCCTTCCCTTTCTATCTTTCCAAACAGCTTTAGTAGAATAGGTATGGTTTCTTCTTTAAAGGTTTGATAGAATTCCCCTGGGAAGCCATCTGGCCCTGGACTTTTGTGTCTTGGGAGGTTTTTGATGACTGCTTCAATATCTTCCCTAGTTATTGGCCTGTTCGGGTTTTCTATTTCTTCCTGTTCCAGTTTTGGTAGTTTGTAGTTTTCCAGAATTGCGTCCATTTCTTCTAGATTGCCTAATTTATTGGCATATAGCTGCTCATAATACGTTTTTTAATCGTCTCTATTTCCTTGGTATTGGTTGTGATCTCTCCTTTTTCATTCATGATTTTATTAATTTGAGTCTTTTCTCTTTTGTTTTTAATAAGGCTGGCTAATGGTTTATCTATCTTATTAATTCTTTCAAAGAACAAACTCCTGGTTTTGTTGATCTGTTCCACAGCTCTTCTGGTCTCTATTTCATTGAGTTCTGCTTGGATCTTTATTAACTCTCTTCTTATGCTGGGTGAAGGTTTTATTTGCTGTTCTTTCTCCAGTTCCTTTAGGTGCAAGGTTAGCTTGTGTATTTCAGTTTTTTCCAATTTTTTGAGGGACGCTTTTATTGTGATGTATTTCCTTCTCAGGACTGCTTTTGCTGTATCCCAAAGATTTTGAACGGTTGTATCTTCATTCTCATTAGTTAACATGAATCTTTTAAATTCTTCTTTAATTTCTTAGTTGACCTATTCATCTTTTAGCAGATTGGTCATTAACCTCAATGTGTTTGAATTTCTTCCAATTTTCTTCTTGTGATTGAGTTCAAGTTTCAAAGCATTATGGTCTGAAAATATGCAGGGTGCAATCCCAATCTTTTGTGTTGGTTAAGACCTGATTTGTGACCCAGTATGTGGTCTATTCTGGAGAAAGTATGTGCATTTGAGAAGAATGTGTATTTGGTTGTGTTTGGATGTAAAGTTCTTTAAATATCTGTGAAATCCATCTGGTCCAGTGTATCATTTAAAGCTCTTGTTTCTTTAGAGATGTTGTGCTTAGAATATCTGTCATTTTCAAAAAGTGCCGTGTTGAAGTCTCCCAGTATAAGTGTATTATTATCTATGTATGTCTTTACTTTGGTTATTAATTGATTGATATACTTGGCAGCTCCCACATTAATATAAATATAAATATATATAAATATTATAAATATATATTATAAGTAATAATATATATTTATAAATATATAAGTATTCATGATTGTTAGGTACTCTTGTTGGATAGATCCTTTAAGTATGATATAGTGCCCCTCTTCATCTCTCACTACAGTCTTCGGGGTAAATTTTAATTTATCTGATATGAGGATGGCTACCCCTGCTTTCTTTTGGGGACCATTTGAATGGTAAATGGTTCTCCAACCTTTCATTTTCAGGCTGGAGGTGTCCTTAGGTCTAAAATGAGTCTCTTGTAGACAGCAAATAAATGGGTCTTGCTTTTTCATCCAGTCTGAAACCCTGCATCTTTTGATGGGATCATTTAGCCCATTCACGTTCAGAGTTACTATTGAAAGGTATGAATTTAGTGTCATCGTAATACCTATTCAGTCCCTGGTTTTGTGGATTATTTCTTTGGTCTTCTTTTTTCTATTACAGAGTCCCCCTTAATATTTCTTGCAGAGCTGGTTTGGTGGTCACATATTCTTTCAGTTTCTGCCTATCTTGGAAGCTCTTTATCTCTCTTTCTATTCTGAATGAGAGCCTGCGGATTGAGTATTCTTGGCTGCATATTCTTCTCATTTAGGACCCTGAATATATCCTGCCAGCCCTTTCCGGCCTACCAGGTCTCTGTGGAGAGGTCTGCTATTAATCTAATATTTCTCCCTATATAAGTTAGGGATCTCTTGTCTCTTGCTGATTTAAGGATTTTCACTTTATCTTTGGAATTTGCAAATTTCACTATTAAATGTCAAGGTGTTGAACAGTTTTTATTGATTTTGGGGGGGGGACCTCTCTATTTCCTGGATCTGAATGCCTGTTTCCCTCCCCAACTTAGGGAAGTTCTCAGCTATGATTTGTTCAAATATGCCTTCTGGTCCTCCATCCCTTTGGCACCTTCTGGAACCCCAAATAAACATAGATTTTCCTTCTGAGGCTGTCTCTTATTTCCTTTAACCTTTCTTCATGGTCTTTTAATTGTTTTTCCCGGGAAGTCCCGGTGGCGAAGCGGTTTAGCGCCACCTGTGGCCCAGGGCTTGATCCTGGAGACCCGGGATCGAGTCCCACGTCGGGCTCTCTGTATGGTTCCTGTCTCTCTCTCTCTCTCTCTCTCTGAATAAATAAAATAAAAAAAATAAATAAAATGTAATTGTTTTTCCCTTTATTCCTCAGCTTCCTTCCTCGCCATCAACTTGTCTTCTATGTCACTCACTCTTTCTTCTGCCTCAATAACCCTTGTCATTAGGACTTCCAGTTTGGATTGCATCTCATTTAATTGATTTTTAATTTTGGCCTGATTAGATCTAAATTTTGTAGTCATGAAGTCTCTTGAATCCTTTATACTTTTTTTCCAGAGCCACCAGTAGCTTTACAACTGTGCTTCTGAATTGGTTTTCTGACATCGAATTATAATCTAAATTCTGTAACTCTGTGGCAGTGAGTACTGTTTATGATTCTTTCTTTTGCAGTGAGTTCTTCTTTCTAGTCATTTTGCTCAGTGCAGAGTGGCTAAAAATGAGTTGAAATGGAAAAAGGGAGAAAAAACAAAACAAAAAACAAAACAACAAGAAAAAAACCAAGGAGGGATACCCTGTTGTTCTATATATTAAATCCCTCAACTTCTCCTGGAGCTTTCTAGTGCTGCTGGGTCAAGAACTTGCCTCTTCCCCTGTCCTTCCAGCTGGTCTTCAGGGGGAGGGGCCTGTTGCATTGATTCTCAGGTGTGTGCACCTCGGGGAGCTGCCCTGCCCCTGCCAGGTGCATGGCTCAATGGGAGCTGTTTACCTCGTGAGGACCCTGTTCCCTGCTGGCCTCACTCCATCCCAGGCACAGGGTGACACCAGGAGGGACAACAACACTGGCAGTGTCAAGCTCTCCAGCCCTGGAGTCAGCCCCTGCAGTAACTACTGCAACTCCCAGTCTGCAAAGGCCTGGATGCTCCCGGGGTGGGACGCTGACCTGCACAGCTTGGGGGCACCCAGCGCAGGAGCGTCCTCACTGTCCTGTGCCCTCCCTGCCTCCGTCTGTCCCGGGGGGAGCGCAGGATCCTGGGCTGTATCCCCTGGTGCCCTGGGATCCGGGGCCTGTGCTGCTGGAATCACGCTCCCAGGGGGCCGCGGCTCCCAAAGGCAGCAGGGCGCAGCCCCCTCCTCCCGGAGCTGCTGCTACCTGACCTTCTCTCCGAGGCCCCGCCAGGCGCACTCCAGCCCTTTACAGAGCTCGGCCGGGTGTGCAGTGCGCTCTCCCCCAGGCGCACTTCCTCTGTTAGTGACCCCAGGAGACTGGAGGTGTCCCTCCCCTCCTGCGGTTCTGCTCGATTTCCCTGCTCAGCGCCTTTCTGTCCAGGAAGAATCTGGTGCGCATTTTTAAAGTTCCTGCTTCTCCCGGGCTGGGTTTTCCTGTCGGGAGGCACGCCTACTGGCCTTAGCCTGGCTCCTCGCAGCACGCCCCACCCCCCACCACCTGGCACTGAATTCTTTTTTTAATTTTTTTCTGCCTCCGACCTTGTTTGAAGTGCAAACTCTTCTCTCTGTAGCATTCCAGCTGTTCTCTCTTTAAATCTCAGGTCGAATTCATAGGTTTTCAGGATGATTTGAAAGTTATCTAGGTAAGTTGGTTGGGACAGGTGACATGGGGGCCCTACTCCTCCGCCAGCTTGCCCTGCCCCCTCGACATCATCTTTTTTAAATTTTAATTTTTTTCCAACTTTTAATTTAAATTCCAGTTAGCGTATAGTGTAATATTGGTTTCAGGAGTAGAATTTTGTGATTCATCATTTACATGTAGCACCCAGTGCTCATCACAGCAAGAACACTCCTTAATACCTATCACCCATTTACTCATCCCCCTGCCCACCTCCCCTCCAGCAACCCTCAGTTTGTTCTCTGTATATAAGAGCCTCTTGTGATTTGCCTCTCTCACTTGTTTTTTCCCCTTCTTCTATGTTCATCAGTTTCATTTCTTAAATTCTACATGAGTAAAATCATATGGTATTTGTGTCTCTCTGACTTATTTCACTTAACATAATACAATCTAGCTCCATCTACATCATTGCAAATGAAAAGGCTTTATTTTTTATGGTTAATAGTTCATGTGTGTGTGTGTATATGTGTGTGTGTGCATATATACACCACATCTTCTTTATCCATTCACCAGTTGATGGACATTTGGGCTCTTTCCATGATTTGTGTGTTGTTTATAATTCTGCTATAAACACTGGGGGTACCAGTGCTCCTTTGAATCAATATTTTGTGAATTATAGTAGCCGTCCTCTTAACAGATACAGTTAGATGGTAATTAGACTATGTCAAAAAATAGCTAAGGTGAGGCTTATGAAAGATTACAAATTTAACTTAATTTTTTTGACTTAATTTTTTAAAAGTAAAACATATAAAGGTTCACATTGTTACCATATTTAAACTATGGAAAAGACCTTTCTTTGTGACTGCTCCTTACAGCTTCTTATAATCTTTCTTACATAAACTACTCCAAGGCACCATCTCTATAGTATTAATTTCTTTAAGACATAGCAGAAATTTAAAGATATCTAAAATGTAAGCAACTTGAACATGAAAATCATGTAGATTTTTATGACTTTTGTTTCCAATAATTTACAGTTGGTTTTCTATACCTAACTTAATTATGATTTTAATCAAAACTTTCCAAAGCATTTAATTTACTTTTCTTAGAAACATTTCCTTTTGGTTCTATATTTTAATCTCCCTAAGTTACAATCAATTCAATTATATGAACAATTAAGTATTAAATTTAATGTAATAGTAACTCAGAGAACAACAAGCATAAACAGGTTTGGAAACAAAAATAACTGGCCCTTGATTAGCATATAGCATAGGTAGAGTGTAATGGAGTATGTGGGCATGCAACCAACTATCTAACTTTGAACATCCATCTTGCCTTTGGTTTTCAGAGGAAATGGGTTATTTCATAGTCTAATGAGTCATAGAGTATAGATTTAGAGGGTTTCTATTGTAATTACTTAATAATAATTGGACTCCCTATGAGAGATATAAAAAGCAGAGAAAACATTAAATATGTGTTAAATCTATCTATAATATCATCTTACCCCTTGCCATTAAGAAATTAGTTGAGGGGCACCAGCGTGGCTCAGTTGGTTGAGCATCCAACTCTTGATTTCAGCTCAGGTCCTGATCTCAGGGTTTTGGGATCAAGCCACATGATGGGCTCCATGCTCATTAAAGAGTCTGCTTCTCTTTTCTCCCCTCAGTTATATGTGCACTCTCTCTCTCTCTCTCTCTCTCTCTCTCAAATAAATAAGTACATCTTTAAAAAAATATATATATATTAGTTAATATTGTTAGATTACCAAGACAAGAACATACACCAAACAAACATTTCTGAGCCTTGCCTGGCATGTGTTTGAGCTCTATGCAAGTGGGTTGAAGTTATCATTACTTAATTTAATTAATATTTGACTCCCAAAACATGCAATAAACCTGTACATATTCTAGAAGCACAGCAACAAAAAGATCCATTCCTTTTTATGAACTTATATTTTTGAGTTGTAGTCTCCAAACCTTTTGTTCACACATTTCTACCACTACAAATATTTGAGGACTATCTATATTTGTATTTACTTATCAAACTATAAACATATACTTAGGTATAGACTTTATATGTATTATACATGTATATACTTATAAATTACATGCATGTGCATCTATACATATTGTGCTTTATGAAATAACGCACAGTCAACTTTGGAGCCAATGGTTCTTCCACTTCCACAATTTTACATAAGGGAACATGCACAGTTTTGTTTTGTTTTTTTTTTTAACATGACCAGTACAAAGAAACCATCATCCATTTGATTACAAATATTCTAAGAACAGCCATATGCACAGTGATTGAAATAGATAGTTTATTGCATGGTCTACCCTAAAAACAAATACATCTTTCTGCATAAGTTAATAAATTGGTGGACACAAAATGTTTTACAACACATATGAGGGTGTTTTAAATTATATTTTAAGGAATGTTTGTAGAGCCTTGGCAAAACTCTAGCATTTGAAGACCATTGCTCTCTGGTCTGAAGCATTTAGTGTGTGGCCAGATGCTCTCTGTGATATTTATTACTTGATAAATGTTATTTTAAGGAGAACTGTTCATACACTTGAGCAGCAAACTATACTCTTATACTTTATTTTCCCATGCTTTAGAAATATTTACAGATTAAAAGAACTGGAAGACCTAACTGAAATCCAGCTTCATACTTTTTTTTAACTCTATAATGCTTCAAAACCATAGTGTCCGATTGGAGAATACACTATAAAACTGAAAAATGTATTAATCCATTCTGCATTTACATTACCTTATTAGCACAACTAAATATGGCTTAGGGCTTGGAAGGGATAAGAAATAAGGGAGGAAGGAAGAGGAAAGAGAGAAGGAGCAGGCCAAAGGAGAAAGGGAAAGGTGGAAAGGATACAAACAATATTGAGTTCTCATGTTATTTGGTGTCTATGATTGTCAGGAGACAGTGAATATCACCACCAGTCAAAACCAGTATACATCATTTTTGAAAAATAAGTACAATAAAGTTGGGACACATGACCCCGTTTTTTGACAAAGCTTTAAAAATTCTTTGGATTCTTTTTTTTTTTCTGAAACTTTTAAAGACACTCCAAAACTAAAGTGGCTTACACAGAAGATAATTAATTAAATACAGAATCTATAGACATGAAACTGAGAATAAAGCTTCTATTGGAATAAATTGTAGTACTCTTGTTCACAGCAGATCTATTGCAATTAGCTGAGTAAAAATCAGGATAATAAGTCACCAGCAATCATCAATTTAAATTGGATACGGGAGGCAGGCACTGGCTCCATACTGTTTTGTGACAGTAAAGCCACGGGCATGGTGAAATAATTTCCAGGCTGACTAAATATTACATCTGGTTGAAGCATGTCTGCTTTTTCTTTTTATTCAATGAATATTGCACGGGATGAAGGGATGTCAAGACTAAGTTCTCTAATACAGATGTAGAACACATGCATTTGTGCCAGCTCAAAGCAAGATTATAGACACAGGAGGTACTGTTGTGGTTTGGCAGTTAAAATCATCCATTTCATTAACTTGAGGTTCAAAGATACTACTGCATTTAGGAAGGGAGGCTGACTTTCTGGTGACTAGCATGTTAAAAGTGAAGTCCTAAAAGTTAAAGAGTAGAAAAAAACACATGTTGGGGGCCATCGCGCTAAATTTCAAATATTTCAACTGAGAGCAAATCAGTCACAGTGAAAACACAGGTTCTAAACAATAATTCTTTGCAGCTAATGTCTACCAAGCACTTCCCTCATTTTTACTTGCTATGGTTTGTGAGAAAAGGCACAAATGGCACTTGACCTTCCAAGTCATGAAGGCCTTTAAAAACATGCCAAGGGAAAGAGCCTCACATGATAGAAATCAGATATGTCTTCCCTGCCTCAAAAATAATCCAAGTGATGAGAAGACATTCCAACTACCCAGAGGGCTGGAAGCTTTTTTTCCCTAGTTATTTTACATCCTAAATTGAGATGGCATGCAACCCAAACACCCTAAATTCTAAGTTCTACGGATATTTTCCCAACTTTTAAAACTAATTCATTCAGCTTCTGAATATAGTATTACATACTTTAAACCAGCTATAAATCTAGACAGTTACTTGCCTTAAAGTCAAACCTCCTGCTCTCAATGTTCCCACCATCATCTATTTGAATAATAATAGTCCATCTATCCTTTCAAGGCAAAATAAAAGTCAGGCTACCTCTATAATATAAAGGGAAGTTTGCTTTGGCATTATGATTTTTAACCTAGTATTAACCATAAAAATCACAGGGTTTTGGAAGTGGATGAGAATTTTTTTTCCTCTAGATGAGTACATAGGTTATAAGTTGC
Organism: Canis lupus familiaris; assembly: GCF_011100685.1. Taxonomy (NCBI): domain Eukaryota; kingdom Metazoa; phylum Chordata; class Mammalia; order Carnivora; family Canidae; genus Canis; species Canis lupus. The sequence goes on from NC_049253.1 coordinate 35,136,886, forward strand.
CCCCCAGAAAGGGTTTATTACAGGTGGGATTTGGGCTGGTGTCCAGTGCCACTCTGCTATGGCTGCTTCCTATCTGCATAGCTCTAGCTACACTGAATGGCTTTCACTATCACAAATTGCCTAGCCATAAGGGAAGGGATAAGCATTAATTATCTCTAGTGGCCAATTTATTTTATTCTCTTAGTCTCTGTGTTTCCAAACTCCTAAGTTCTTATCAACTTTGCAAGTGATTTTACTGGGACACCTGAGAACACTGAGGAGGAAGGGCTAGCCCTGACTTGGTAGACACTCATGCTAGTCACACCATAGCTGTTCTCACATTCTCACTTTCCAGTTACTTTACAAATATTTGACACCCCAACTCTACTCTCCCTTTGTTATGTGAAGGGAGTGGATAGCTATAATTTGCATACATTGTTTAGGGTGAACTTACATATTAGGCAGAACAGTGGCTTCCAAAGATGTTTCCATCCCACTCTCTAGAACCTGAGAAGATGCTGGTTATATGGCAAGGGGGGATTCAGGTCATTGATGTAATTAAGTTTGCCAATCAGCTGAGTTGGGAAGATTATCCTTGATTATCTGGATGGGCCTAAGTTAATCATAAGGGTCCTTATAAGCAGAGACAAGAGACATAATAGGGGGACCTCCCAACAAATGGCAGCATGAGGGAGACTCAGCTCAACATTGCTAGAGGGATCAAAAGCCAAGGAATGCAAAAAAAAAAAAAAAAAAAAAAAAAAAAGCCAAGGAATGCAGGTGGCCCCCAGCAGTTAGAGATGGCAAGGAAACAGACTCTTTCCTCAAACCTCCAAAAGGAATGTGATCCTGCCAACATCTACATTTTATCCCAGTGAGACATGTTTCAGGCCTCTGAGCTCCAGAATCTTAGAATAATAAATTTGTGCATTTTGAATTGTTGAATTTGTGGTAATTTGCTATAGCATCATTAGGTATCTAATAAGGTCAGTAAGGACATGGGTAAAATCAAAGTGGACCAAAGATTCTAATTATCATACTTTCTAAAGGCTCACTGGAGAATTGGCTTCTGAGCTCATTTTAAGGGATCCTGGCAGAATGAAATACTTCATGGGTTGTTGGACTGCAGGCCTCAGTTCTTTGCTAGCATCTTCACAACTGGATGAATGATAACTGTCTCTCTGGTTCTCTCTTCTGCCTCTCTGTTCCACTTACAAGAACTATGAAGATCCACAAATTCATTGAGATTGCAAACATTGGAGAGTAATGATGGGAAAGGGTGAGTTCAGCTTGAAACTTGCTAGGTTTGAAGTGTTTTCATCAAATAAAGAGGATCTCTGACACAGTATAGAACTCAGGGAGGAAGTCTGAGCTGGAAGACATTATTGCAGGTAAGATTTCTGTGAGAGAGTGTTACATCACAAAAGCTCAGTTACCTCTTACAAGAAAGAGGGCTTGATTAAAAGTGACAAACACTGATGAAAAGACCAGTAAGAAAGAAGGTGAAAAATATTTTGGCATCTAATATCCTTTTTGCTCACATTTTTTCCCCATGAATTAGGCATTTAAAAATTATTTCATTTCGTATTGAAATATTGCTCTATGAGATTAGGCAACAGGCCCAGCATCACACACTGACCCATTACAGGCGCAGCAGCTGTCTCTGGCATAAAATCTTTCCAAATAGAGTGCAAAATTTACTCAAAGAACAGAAGTTGGCATTCTCTAAACATTCTGCTCATCTGAATTAGCTAGCCATCATAGAACACTTACAAACAAAAAACAAAACAAACAAAAACAAAAAGTTAACAGAGATTTTTATTTTGATTTTTATGAAAAGAACCATAAAATGGAATTGTTAAATCTGGTTTTTATTTTATTTTATTTTAAAGATTTTTTTATTTATAAATTTATTTTTATGGTGTTCAATTTGCCAACATATAGAATAACACCTAGTGCTCATCCCATCAAGTGCCCCCCTCAGTGCCCATCAACCAGTCACCCCCACCCCTGCCCACCTCCCCTTCCACCACCCCTAGTTCGTTTCCCAGAGTTAGGAGTCTCTCATGTTCTGTCTCCCTTTCTGATATTTCCCACTCATTTTTCTCCTTTCCCCTTTATTCCCTTTCACTATTTTTATATTTCCCAAATGAATGAGACAATATAATGTTTGTCCTTCTCCGATTGACTTATTTCACTCAGCATAATACCCACCACTTGCTAAAGATTTTATTTATTTATATCATGAGACACACACAGAGAGAGAGGCAGAGATATAGGCAGAGGGAGAAGCAGGCTCCTTGTGGGGAGCCCAATGTGGGACTCAATCCCAGGACCTCGGGATCATGCCCTGAGCTGAAGGCAGACATTCAACCACTGAGCCACCCTGGTGTCCCTTAAATTTATTTTCTAATAGCTTCATAATATTCCTCACTGTAGATGCACCGTTATGCATTCAATTATTTCCCTACTGATGGACATTAGAGATATTGAAACCTTATCTTAGAATTCACATGATGCAAAAATCACTACCCCACACAGATACTGAAGAACCCTGTGCTGTCCAATGTTATAAATATCTTTCAAAAAGACACTACATTGTAACATGAAATTATTCTGGTTTCTTTTTTCTTTTAAACCTATAATAAAATAATGTTTTCCTAATTATTGATGGGAGTTACATAAACACCTCTTCATTCTCTGCTCATTTCTTTGATTCTTATTTTTCTGGAGTAAAGGGGGACCAAAGCTGTAAGAACAGAATTTCCATAAGTTTCTCCATTCAAATCTATCAATCTTTGCATCTAGACTCCAAAATCTACTCCTTCCTTATCATACAGGATGAATCATCCATATCCCTATCCAAGAGCAGACTATCCAACTTGTACGCTGGATGCCGTTGCCTCTCATCGTCTCAAAGATATTACTCTGGAATTCTTCCCTTTATTTATTCTATCATCACTTTTCCTTCACTAGTGGATTTTTCCATCAATATTCAAATATCTTACAATGTCATCTACTTCAAAACAGAGAAGGTAACAACCTCATGATTCCTTTTTCCCTTCTACCACTGGCCTATTTCTCTACTCCCCTTTATAGAAAATTCTTTTAACCAGTGTAATAGTTGTCTAAATTCATTCCTTCTTCTTTTTCTTGGCCCCACTCCACTCCGGCTTCTATCCTCACCTCTCTCTAAAACAGTTCTTAACAAAGTCACCAACAATTTCTGTCTTGTCAAATCTAATGATGGTGTATCTTCCTCTTAATCCACCAACAACATTTGGCCCCAGAGGTCACTTTCCCCTTCTTTAAAAAATTCCTTTACTTCTAGTTCAGTTGAGCATCTCTCTAGATTTTTCCTCTATTTCACTCAGTGTCCTCTGCTATTTTTCCACCACTGAAATATAAGCTCCATGAGGGGAGGGTTTCTGTTTTTGTCTGCTTTGTTAACTCCTTAATATCTATCAGTTAAAATAGAATCTGAAATGTAGTACACCATGTACCAGATCTACAAAATACGGGCAAAACTACTGACTTTTAATTAAATTATCAAGGTATATATTGCTAATTTGGGCACTATGGACCTTAAGAGTTCTTATTAATTTGTGAAATGCCTAAACAGAATTATCTTCTCTCATAAAATAAACCAACATTTCTCCTGACTTTCCTAGTTCAATTAGTATGCCACCATTTATTTCCCTAGCTAATTAGATTATTCAGAACAGTACTTAAGTCCAAATTTAGTTAGTTAACTCTTAAATGTTTTTTTCAAGATTTTATTTATTTATTCATGAGGCACAGAGAGAGAGAGAGAAAGAGAGAGAGAGAGAGATAGGCAGAGGGAGAAGCAGGCTCCCTGTGAGGAGCCTGATCCCAGACTTGATCCAAGGATCACGGGATCACGGCCTGAGCCAAAAGCAGATGCACAACTGCTGAGCCACCCAGGCGCCCCAAATTTTAAATGGCTTTAACACATCCCTTCCAATTAGATCTTTTGGCCTCTATTCTTCCATAGCTCAAATTATTTTTCACATTGTTAGCAGGTTAATCTCTCCTAAACAGAAGATTGAGATTGATAAATTGTAATTTACAAATGTTTTCAATGCTCTAAAAGCAACAAGTTAAATACAAACCCCTCAGAATGGCCTTCAAGGCCCTATATAATACACAACCACCCCCCTTCATTAGCTTTATATAGTTACCCCTAAATGTCCATGAAACTGAACCATCTTTTTTTCCTGAAGTAAATAATGCTTTAATCCAACAGTGTCATTGATTTTACAGGTTCCTCTCTACCCTGAACGACCCCTTATGTACTTAACAAATTGTGCTTTGCTTGATTTCAGCTTAAACAGATTCCCCCTAACCCATTTGCCTATATCATCTGATACTTTTTCTCTGTTCAGCTCAATGATATGTGAATGTCTTCCACTGTGTGGCCATATAATGTTCTTTTAGGTCATATTCATATGATGCTTTCTCTTGGCTTTCTTGTTAAAATCGATTTGTACTCTTGCATAAGCTGCAGGTAGATTTCTCATTTATGATTAAATTCTGTACAGCACCTAGCACACAATACCTTGCATAGAATATATACTTAACTTTAAAAGCTACTAATTTCAGGAGATAAACAAGTCAAAGTATCGCATAATCTCCAGATATATACATTTTTGAAATTAGATTTAGAAAAGAAATTATTTATTGACTACACTTACACTGGTGAGCACTGAGTAACATATAGATTTGTTGAATCGCTGTGTTGTACACCTGAAACTAATATATCATTGTATGTAAACTATATTTCAACAAGAAAAAGAAAAAAGAAACTTTATTTTACATAGCTAAACGTGTTATAAGCTTCCCAGAAATGACTTTTAAGTGATAGATGTTATCCCATAATTATACTATACTTCCCCAGATATAAATATTTGGTTATAAAAATATGCTTTGATGATCCAAAAAAAAAGAAGTCTTGCAAAATAATACTCTATATAACAAATTATTCAAATTCATGTAATTCATCTGATGTCAATATTTAGCAGATATTAAAATTTATACTTCTAATGACAAAATGTACCCAGAAAAATTTAATTCCAGGAGAGAGCATATTTGTTTACATATCACTTCAATAATTGCACTGAAATGTAAAACATTTTCATCTGGATTTTGTAGAGGAAAGTAATTGATGATATTCCCCAATGATAAACTGCAGAAGTTGTCATTTTCTATGCACAGGAGGACACTAATTAATCTTGAGTAACCCTCTGAGACACAGTATATAAGCGATGCACACATGGGAGGAAAATAAGAATTTATCAGAAAATAGACAAGGAGAAAAAACAGACTATATTTAAACAAATACAGTGAGTATTATAGGTGATATCTGGTGTCACTATTGGAGTTCACTTTTGGGGAATTTTGCAATTCCCAGGACTAATCCTGATACTTAGCTATATTTTTCCCAGTACTCCACAAAGAAAGATATATGAAGACAAATTTGGGGTGGCTCTTAATTAACCACTAGCAATGGTAACACTCTGAGTATTACTCCATTTTCATATGCTAATCAGTATTAAGCCGTGGGATTGGGATAGCAGTATCTTGCCCAAGGAAAGTATCCTTAAACAAAACAGGTGGCTTCTTAAGAGGAAAGAAGCATTACCTGGTTGGAAGCAAGCAAGCAAGCAACAGTGTCTGCTGAAATGACCAGCTCTCAGTCTACTGTTCCAGCTCTCATCCCCTGCCAGCCCTGATACACCCACAAACTTCTCACTGGTGTTCTAGCAAGACATAAGGAGTTACCATTTCCTGAGCATGCTGCAAATTAGAGATGGACTCATGAGCACAGCTCCCAGCAGTTGTGCTGGATTCACAAGGGCACCACATTTGTTTTATTTATTTTTTATTCGGATAAAATATACATAACATAAAGTTTACCATTTCAATCATTTTCAAGTGTACAATCCAGTGGTGTGAAATATGTTTGCACTGTTGTACAACCATCACCATCATCCATTGCTGGAACTTTTTCATCATGCCATGATGAAACTCTGGACCCCTTAAAAATAACTCCCCATTTTCTCTTTACCACAACCCCTGATAATCACTAGTCTACTTTCTTTCTCTTTGAATTTGACTATCCTAGGTACTTCATACAAGTAGAATCATACAATCAGTAGTTGTCCTTTTACCCATACTTGGTTTAATGCTTTACTGTCACTTTCTTGAGGTTTTTGAATAATTTGAGAACAAGTGCCCTTCCATTTTCTTTTCTTTCTTTCTTTTTTTTTTTTTGCCCTTCCATTTTCATTTTTTAGTAGTCCTCTCACAAATTATATAGCTGGTCCTGCTGTGATTACTTATTCCCTACCTATGTTTTCTCTATACCAAAAACATCTCCATGTCCTTCTGAGTTCTACTTAAATTTCATCTCTTTTGTTAGATCAGCAGATGCTTCTTAAAAGTGTTTATATTTTGCTAACTAATGACACTATTAACATGGATTCCTTCTTTTTAAATCTGTCTTCCCAGCTAGAGGAAATGTCTGCATCTTATTTATACTTTTACCTTTCAAGTGTGTGGTTGCACTTGTGCAATGGACTGAATTGTGTCCTTTCAAAATGCATATGTTGAGACCTAATCCTTATTGTGTTCAAATTCAGAGATGGAGTCTTTGGGAGATCATTAGGTTTAGATGGATCATACTGGAGGTGGGGTCTGGGTTGTGATGGGTTTAGTGCCCTTATACAGAGGGATACCAAAATGCTTGCTCTTATTCTATCTGCCATGTAAAGGAACACTGAGAAGGCGGCCATCTGAAAGTTTAGAAGAGAGTCAATACCAGATATTGACCATGCCAGCACCTTGATCTTAGGCTTTCAGTCTCCAGAAAAAGGTGAGAAAATAAATTTCTGTTGTTTAAGCCACCTGGTCTATGATATTTTGTTATAGCAACTTGAGCAGGCTAAGACAACCTGAAAGAAAATGACCGCTTTAGTACATTCACTGACTATAAGAGTGACTACATGCACCCATAGGAGACCACCACTGGCATTGTTATTGGACTTTAAATTTATGAGGAAGCTAGAGGGAAACAAAGGATCATCAAGAAATGTGATTGTTTGGTGATCCAAGAACTCTAGTCAGAACTTGGTCCAGTCACTGAAGTTGTGAACTATAACCTACTGCTTATATTCTCAGGAAAGTGCTTTAAATCATCTAAAAGCTTGTACTAGTGTTTCTGATTCTGGAAGTTTCTAGCTCCTTTTGTGTGAAATAAGAAATAAGATTAAGGCTACCTCATACTCATTTATATCTTTCATGTCAATCTTGTATTCTCATCTGCAGACCTGGGACTAGACCCAAGTAGGATGGTTAAATAGCCCTCAAAGCTTATAGTACACAAACACACACCCATAGACAAGCCCTTTAGCATAACTTAACTCCTGTCATACTTCAACAAGTAACTGAATCAAGGGTCTCCAAGGAGGGGAGTTAGAGGGGTACTGTGCAAAGAGCTCATGACAGGAAGCTGGAGTCATTTGCTTCTGGACTCCCAGCCACACTCCTACATTGCATAATTCTGGAAATGAGGCTCCAGGTTGTTTCCCATCTATCAACACAGGAGAATTTGATGAGGTGAATCTCTCTGAACACTGAACATGACAGAAGTTGAAAACCTCCCCCCATCCAAATGCTAAAGGCAAGAAGAAAGAAAAATCAAAGAGGAATTTTCTTTATTGTAGAAATCAGATGTGATATTATAAATTAAATATTTGAAGATAGCCAACTAGAAGAAGTCAAACTCTCCCTCTTCACAGATGACATGATATTGTATGTAGAAAACCCAAAAGACTCCCCCCCAAGATTGCTAGAACTCATACAGCAATTTGGCAGTGTGGCAGGATACAAAACCAAAGCCCAGAAATCAGTGACATTTCTATACACTAACAAGGAGACTGAAGAAAGAGAAATTAAGGAGTCAATCCCATTTACAATTGCACCCAAAAGCATAAGATACCTAGGAATAAACCTAACCAAAGAGGTGAAGGATCTATACCCTAAAAACTACAGAACACTTCTGAAAGAAATTGAGGAAGACATAAAGAGATGGAAAAATATTCTATGCCCATGGATTGGAAGAATTAATATTGTGAAAATGTCAATACTACACAGGGCAATTTACCCATTCAATGCAATCCCTTTCAAAATACCATAGACTTTCTTCAGAGAGTTGGAACAAATAATCTTAAGATTTGTGTGGAATCAGGGATCCCTGGGTGGCGCAGCGGTTTAGCGCCTGCCTTGGCCCAGGGCACGATCCTGGAGACCCGGGATCGAATCCCACGTCGAGATCCCTGCATGGAGCCTGCTTCTCCCTCTGCCTATGTCTCTGCCTCTCTCTCTCTCTCTCTCTCTCTCTCTCTGTGACTATCATGCATAAATAAATAAAATCTTAAAAAAAAAAAAAGATTTGTGTGGAATCAGAAAAGACCCCGAATAGCCAGAGGAATATTGGAAAAAAAAAAAAAAAAAACCAACAACCCAGAGCCAGGGGCATCACAGTGCCAGATTTCAGGTTGTATTACAAAGCTGTGGTCATCAAGACCGTGTGGTACGGGCACAAAAACAGACACACAGATCAATGGAACAGAATAGAGAACCCAGAAATGGGCCCTCAACTCTATCGTCAACCAATATTGGACAAAGCAGGAAAGACTATCCACTGGAAAAAGAGTCTCTTCAATAAATGGTGATGGGAAAATTGGACAGCCACATGCAGAAGAATGAAACTAGACCATTCTCTCGCAGCAGACACAAAGATAAACTCAAAATGGATGAAAGATCTAAATGTGAGACAAGAATCCATCAAAATCCTAGAGGAGGATACAGGCAACACCTTTCTTAAACTTGGCCACAGCAACTTCTTGCAAGATACATCTATGAAGGCAAGGGAAACAAAAGCAAAAAACAAACTATTGGGACTTCTTCATTAAGATAAAAAGCTTCTGCACAGCAAAAGAAATAGTCAACAAAACTAAAAGACAACCTACAGAATGGGAGAAGATATTTGCAAATGACGTATCAGATAAAGGGCTAGTCTCCAAGATCTATAAAGAACTTATTAAACTCAACACCAAAGAAACAAACAATCCAATCATGAAATGGGCAAAAGACATGAACAGAAATTTCACCAAAGAAGACACAGACATGGCCAACAAGCGCATGAGAAAATGCTCCGCATCCCTTGCCATCAGAGAAGTACAAATCAAAACCACAATGAGATAAAACACCTCACACCAGTGAGAATGGTGAAAATTAACAAGACAGGAAACAGCAAATGTTGGAGAGGATGTGGAGAAAGGGGAACCCTTTTGCACTTTGGTGGGAATGTGAACTGGTGCAGCCACTCTGGAAAACTGTGTGGAGGTTCCTCAAAGAGTTAAAAATAGAACTGCCCTATGACTCAGCAATTGCACTGCTGGGGATTTACCCCAAAGATACAGATGCAGTGAAAAACTGAGACACCTGCACCCCGATGTTTCTAGCAGCAATGTCCACAATAGCCAAATTGTGGAAGGAGCCTCAGTGTCCATCGAAAGATGAATGGATAAAGAAGATGTGGCCTATGTATACAATGGAATATTACTCAGCCATTAGAAACAACAAATACCTACCATTTGCTCCACGTGGATGGAACTGGAGGGTATTATGCTGAGTGAAGCAAGTCAATCTGAGAAGGACAAACATGGTTTCATTCATACGGGGAATGTAAGAAATAGTGAAAAGGATTATAGGGGAAAGGAGAGAAAATGAGTGTGAAATATCAGTGAGGATGACATAACATGAGAGACTCCTAACTCTGCAAAATGAATAAGGGGTGATGGAAGGGGAGGTGGGCAGAGGGTTGGGGTGACTGGGTGATGGGCACTGGGGGGGGAACTTGATGAGATGAGTGCTGGGTGTTATGCTATACGTTGGCAAATTGAACTCCAATAGAAACATATACAATAAATAAATAAATAAATAAATAAATAAATAAATAAATAAATAAAGATAGCCAACAGTGTGTGACAAAAGAAACACATCATACTGACTTTTTAACTGCCCTCTCCAGTGAAGAGGAGGAAGTAAGACACCATGACCTTTAGTTGAACTACAGCTTGGACATGTTATTTTTTAGAGGACATGATTGAGATTATATACTTTTGTTAATTACTCCTTTTGCTATTCTTTTAAGTCATCTAATAGGCTTGTTCTAATGTTTCTCTTAGCTTTTCTACAGAATAAGACTACTTTACTTGCTTGTATCTTTCCTGTCAAACTTGTATTTTCATTTGGGGACCAGTGACAAGTGAAGGAGCCTGGCTGCTGGAGAGCTTTACATAAAATGAAATGCTAGCGTGCTGGGAATTCTTCTTTAATCTTAACTTTAAACTCGATCTTTCGGTTGCTTGACTGACCACCTTATTATTACCTGTACTGAATAAGGTCCCATCGATACTGAATGTCTTAGGTCCACAGACCAAAGACAAACGCTGCCATTGTGCAGCATGGTATAATCTGTCAAGCAAATGCCCAGGCACTGACAACCATTTCTTTCCAAAATAAGAGAGTTTCAAGAGAATGAAAATGCATGTCTATCACTTCTTTTTACTGTACATTATACCTATTATACCTTGCTGACAATTCTATTTTTTTTCTAATTTTCCCTCTATTTTATTTGAATACAATTTAAAAAGTACTATGCATACTTTTTATTGACTTTCCATGCTAACATTTTATTCTTTATTAAACATAAGTCTTGATTTTAAAAAATGAGCAGAAGTAATTCATGACAGGTCTGCATGGCACCCATGAATGGCCATAATCTTTATTTTTGATTGGGGATTCAGAGTAAAGTTTCAAACTATTTTTTTTAAAGGTACATTGAACAATACTGTTAAAAAAAAAAAAACTTCAATTTTTCTCTTTTCTAACATATACTCATACCTTAATTCTCTACACCAGGGATTTACTGTAATGAGCCAAATAGTATAAATTTTTTATTTTGTGAGTTATACAGTCTTATTTCAATTAATCAACTTGGCCATCTAGTACAAAAGCAGCCACAGACAATTTGTAAGTGAATGAGCATGGCTATGCTCTTTAAAACTTTATCTACAACAATAGCAGGCTGGATTTGGCCCAGAGGCCATCAGTTACCAACTCTTACTCTATCTTATTTGATAAGTGGTGCTGTATGGACCATAAATACAAGATGCCAAGATATGTTGATTTAGAAGCAACTTCTCCATTAACTATGTCACTTTGGGAATGTCCCCTAACCTATTTGAGCTTTTGCACTTGTCATTTGAAGATGTTTGGTCTAGGTGAATGTTATCAAACCCTAATACTTCCACAGTTACTTGAACATGCCCTTGACTACTCATAAACAAATGTTAGAAAACTAAATGCTAAAACTTATAAATTGTTTTTAATCCTAAAAATTCTCTTTTGCAAAATATTTATTTTGATTGCTTTCCTTTGAAAAGTGAACTTTTAGAATTACTCAGTAAAATTTCTGGGCAGTTATAAGTGAAGTTCTCCATTCATCCACAGCTGAACTTTTAATATTGAAAAAAAGAGTCTGCAGATGATCTGGCTGTGATGTATGATGCTATCTGAGCAGCCGAGATTAAAGCAGCTGTTCTGCCCAGCCAAGCAGTTGTTCATTTTTGCCTTCCCTAATTCTTGTCTGTACCTCTGAAAAAGAAAGTGAACTTTCAGAAGAAAAATGGTCCTTTATTTTCTGAACCTTCTGAGAAATATTAGTGAACATGGTATATGACAATTGGGGTAGCACTCAAAAAATTGTCATTTTGGTAATTGTACAGAACTCCAATTAACTAGCAGAAATGGGATAAAGTTTGTTTTTTTTCATGGTACATTTCCTTTGGGTATTAGTGAATTTAGATGAAGCTTCTTCCACAAAATATATAATTTCTATTCCTAACAATGTGAAACTACCCAATCATCAGTAGGATCATATTTTTTTTTTTAGTAGGATCATATTTAACAGAAGATCTAAGATCTTCAAATTCTCTGCAGCTTCCTGAGGTAGTAAAGTTGAATAAATGAGGGCCCATGGTAGTTAGAATACGGCTAAATGACAAATGAATGCCTGCTGATACTTTCAGTACTAGTATCTGTCATAAAAGTCTGCTTTCTTGCAAATTACTGCTGTATTACATGACAGGAATCTGAGGGCAGCTGTGGAAATGCAAATGAGTGTGTAAAATACTGAAAAGACTGGTTTATTATATCTTTACAGTCTCTCCTTAATTTAATTAATTATAAGTAACAGAGGATAGAGGAAATAGCAGTCACCAACATATTAAACTTGTGATCAGTTTTGTTTTGGAAAATTTATCTTAGCTTTTAATAAAATGCTGTATTTTGACAAAATTTTAAAAGGTAAATCTATTTTCTTTGAGTATTATGTACTTTGGCTATATAGAAATTTAGTAAAATAGAAAAGTAAAAATGGTTGCTAGTTACAGGATGCTTGTTTGTAGCAGGGAGGAAAAAAAGGGGAAGGAAATGGCAAATTCTAGATCTTTAACTTATAGTAGGAAGATTTCATTACAGATTCAGTATTCTGTGAGGTAGGTCTGTTCCATGAAATTCATTTTATTTGGGGGAACTCCATATTGTTGTGCCCAAGACTACGTATCCGAGAAACCACCAAGGAGCTGACACTGATGTAAACACACGAGGGTTTATTTACAAGCTCAAGCTTGGGTCCAAGTATACCCAACACAGTGGACAGGGACTTGGACCCCGAGGTGGGTTCCAGCTTAGTTTTATGGGCTGGTCTAGGGGACCTCCAGAAGGGGTGGAGGAATTTCTCAAGTTCTGTTTACATTCTGATATGGGGCTTTCAAGAGCATTGAGCTTTGTTCTCATTCTAATATCGGGCTTTCTGCCACTGGCTTGAGCTCTGTTCTCATTCTCATATGGGGCTTTCTAGGGCCTTAAGCTGTAAACTTTTTTCCTGTAACTGAAGCAAGGTAAATTTCAGCTCTTCTTCACAGGGGCCTGAGATGGCTGTACTTGTGCTAACGCTGAATTTAAGGTGGAATGGCCTTAATTTTCTCGGCCTCCACACATATGACAATCACTATTTTATTATGTTTCAGCTTTGTTCTACTTATGTTAAACATCAACATGAGCTGGAATGTCATACATAAAAATTTTCCATAAACATGCACAAAATTTATTTCCTACTTTATAATTCTAAGAATTACAGAATTTTATAAAGCTAGATTACTCTAAGGATGCCTATATTAAGAAAAATACAACGTGGTATAATTTATCATTTCATATATTAGATTCCTTTGGGAGATAGTATAATAAATAATTTACAATGACCTCAGTGGAATAAATAATATTAATAGTATTTTGCTATTCACATTTGTTCATTTCAAGTTAGACAAAGGGTGTCCTACATCTTCCATATTTTTGCAACTCTAGTTTAACTGGCATTCACTAAATGGAACTCTTTGTCAACCATTACTCTAATACAACTACGATTAAATGATAGTAGATGTTCATAATGCTGTCTCCAAAGAACCAAAATAATCCCTAAATGCTTTCAGAATCTTAGAAAGTTCAAATTAGAAGATCTAATCTGGTTGTACTTTTCAGTACAATTTAATGATTCAACTATAGTAGCCTACTACACAAAAACATGTTTTGTCACACATATTCAACCTATATGCTCTAAGGCCATACTACTTTATGACAATTCCAATCAAGGTACAGTGTTTTAAACAGCTAAGTGAGAAATGTTAAAAATAATAGCTAACATTAATATGGTATTTATAAAATAAGTAGCACACTCTTTTAAATATGCCATTATATATATAAAGAATATGAGATTCTAAGTTAGATATATTCTCTATATTACACAGGAGGAAACTGAGGACCAAGGAGATGAAGTGATTTGCCTGAGGTTGGCCACAGAATTGATTTGAACTGAGCTCCATCCAGCTCTAGCACTAGACCCTTACTCTTAATTATTATGTTGTTTTGTCTCAAGAGTTTTCTTCTCAGTGAACGAGAATTTACATTCATGTTTTTGTTTTAATAGTTTCGTTTTTCATTCTGTTCTCCATGTTATTAAAAATGTTTAAAGATAGAAAACATTAAACCATGAAAAAAATTGTATTTAAGACTAATTATTTTCAGGAAATATTGTATATAATATATTAACATAACTGGTATTATCACACAAATTTGGTCTCTGAGTAAAAGTACATAATCATTACATTTAAAAATGAACTATTCTCCCATGAAATTCAGAAGGCAAAGGAACAAGATTTTATTATTTTAATGACCAGTTTAGTTGTAATCTGAATTAGGTACAAAGAAAATTCATAAAGGAAAGTATCTACATTCCTGATAGTATCTTGCCATATATAAAATCTTAAAGCCATGGCATAATCTTGTAAAATGTGTGTCTAAGAATGGAAAATTAAATCAAGTCATAAGGTTTATTAAAATTAGCATGGTAATTTTTAAAGTGTAATTTAAAAGGTAAGCAGTCATGTTCACATTTTAAGGAGAAAAGAGAAGTCTACTATATAGCACATATGATTTACATGTTTCTCAATTTTAAGAAGAATAGTATTTAGACATTTAAAATTTCCTTAAAAATGGAATTTTAAATAAGAAAAAATGATGTTTAATATACATATATATCCTTTCAATAAATGTTTATAATGTCTTAATTGTGGTCTCAAATAAAAGTCATTCATAAATTGTCTATTTGTCATATGGTGAGTTTTCAACATGATATAGATTGTGCTTACTGAAATTACATTATCCATAAAGTAGATATTTTTCAAGCTCTTTTCTCTCTTTTTTTTACACATCAGATTAATGGGTAAAAAATTCTATCAGTGATATTTTAGGAAATACTTAAATTTCTTTACTTGAAAACACATTCTTTTTAGTTCTAAGCATTTAATATATGCAGAAAAACTTCCAAAAAAGGCACGTTCTCATCAAAAAATGATTTCTCCTTATATGCATGAAAAGTGGTAAGTGTATATATTCTCATATATATGTGTATATACACATATATACACTCAATTAGTCTGCCCACATAGCCCTTATTCTTGATATTTGTTTCTTTCAGAGTATTGTAGTTAACACTATATTTTATTCATTTGTTAACTTGTTTATTGTCCAACTCTCCTATGGAGCATTAATTTCCATGATGTCAAAAGACTTGTTGATACTGTCCAAAGTTTCATCACCAGCAGCTAGTATTTGCTAGGCACATAACAGATGCAGAATAAATGTAGATTCATCGAATCAGTGAGTGAATACACTTATATGAGAAAAGGGGGAAATAAATAATTAAGTTTTAATAATAACTTAAGGGATATTTGGCCCTTGTGAAAAGAAAACGACATTGTTTTAAAAATAATTTTGATATGTGAAAATGATTTTATAAAAAAGTGTTTGTTATAATGAAATAAATAAAAAAATATGAACTACAACATAAAACTATAAGAGAAAATGGTCTGAATAACTCTAATTTTCCAAAATGCTTTTACTACTGTTAACATAATTAACACAATCATAATCCATGATAAAATGAATTATAAATAAAAAATTTTGAAAGAAAATTTATATAAATTGACTAACTGGAAAGCAATACATTCATACAGACAGAATGAGACAGTACGTGAATACTGAAAGAGGCAAAGAGAAAAATGAAACATTTTCAAAATGAAACATATATGCTTGAACATCTAAACTACTGGTATTATATTATTCCAAAAACCATAAAGGACAGGATGCTAGCTTAATAGTAAATTATTAAAAGGGAAGAATGTATATAGCTAGGAATTTCACCATACATTTTTCTTTTTAATATTTAATTTTAGGGGCGCCTGGGTGGCTCAGTTGGTTAAGTATCTGACTCTTGATTTCACCTCAGACTCTTGATTTCAACTCTTGGGTTATGAGATCAAGACCTGAATTGAACTCTTTGCTGGGTGTGGAGCCTGTTTAATATTTTTTTTCTCTCTCTCTCTCTCTTTCAAAACATTTTTAAAAAATTAATCTTACTGAGCAGCCCTGGTGGCTCAGCAGTTTAGCACCGCTTTCTGCCCAGGATGATCCTGGAGACCCGGGATCAAGTTCCACATCGGGCTCCCTGCATGGAGCCTGCTACTTTCTCCCTCTGCCTGTTTCTCTTTCTGTCTCTCTCTCTGTCTCTAATAAATAAAAATAATAAAAAATTCTTAAAAAAATTAATCTTACTGATTAGTAATTCCTAGCCCTATACTTAAATTTAGAGTTTAAGCTTCATATTTATGGAAGCATCTATTTGAAGTATTTGTACTGAATATCATGAAATTTATAGAATTTATTAGCCAATAACATATATGTAAATGCAATTTAAAAGACATATGTTAAAAATATATCAACAAATATTTTATATAAAACAAATTGTAGAATAACAAAGAATTTACTGTTCATATTTACTAATCCGGCAACTTTCAATAACCACAAAATCAATACTTTTATTGTACTTTGAAATTAAAGTTAAAAAAATAATCTAAATGACCATAATAATCATTTAACATATCAAAGACTAGGCCAATTGATATGAAAATAATGTGTTTTTTTAAGATTTATTTATTTATTTATTTATGATAGACACAGAGAGGAGGAGAGAGAGGCAGAGACACAGGAGGAGGGAGAAGCAGGCTCCATGCCGGGAGCCTGACGTGGAACTCGATCCCGGGTCTCCAGGATCGCGCCCTGGGCCAAAGGCAGGCGCCAAACCACTGAGCCACCCAGGGATCCCCCGATATGAAAATAATGTTATTTTATAATTAATTTAAACTAGACTACTTTAATACAGGAAGCAACTATATTTTATGAATAGCCCTATAACTAATTATACTTCTTTCATGCTTTGTAACTTTAATATTTTAGCAGTTTAAATGGCATCTTCCTGTCATCAATGGGAATTGGTGAGAGTCTATTCTCATTTTAAACCTAATTAATCTTTAAAACAGTGCTAAAGTAATATGTTAACATGACTCCAGTATATTTGGGTAAGAAAAATAACAAGTCTACCTATTCTTGGCATTTATTTCATGGGAAAGCTACTAATTCATATACTAAATCAACTAATTTCATATAAGTACTTATAAAAATACCATGCAGCTATGATCAATATATTACTTAATAATAGATGGATCATTAATTTCCATCTATATCAATAATAAATAATGAGAAATAATTTAAATTTAAATCTCACATACTAAGTAACTAAATATATATCCTGAAAACTTCATCATTTTATCTTTGTCCTTTAAATAAGTCCCACAGTCTTCTGAAATTCATTTTCCAGGTCTCTGGGCTATTTCAAATTTTTGACAAGTTTATTCAAGTCAGAAAAAAATTAAAGATTTTAAAGGAGGAAAAGCAAAATATAAAACTATTTCAGTTTCCAAAATATAAGGACAAGTGATATTTTCCAATATAGTACCAAGGAAGCTATTTTATAAGTTGTAAGGTTTGAGGAAACTATAAAAGTTACATCTATAAGCAAGCCCTAAAAAAAAAAAAAAAAGGAATGCTTAGATAGATTAATTTATAGTTTGATGTACTGTGCTTGCCTACTGTATATCTTAGCAAATCAAGTACTTCTACAATTGTATTATTAAAGTATCTCCAAAATTTCAACATACTCCATCACCTAATATAGTGGGTTTTTTAATTTCCTAAGAAATTGTGTAATTTGGGATGTTTTTAGAATCAAGATTATGATTGACAAGCATCACTATACTGTAGATCTATTGAAGTGGTGGTTATCAGAGCTTCTGCTGTTAATTTTATGTCTTTTATCTGCCTTGAAATGAGCAAAATATGATTCTATAAATAATATAACAATTGCTACTGAGGTCTTTTCTAAAGTACCCTAAAATGTAAAATTTCTTAAAAATTCATTTCATAGTTTATTTAGAGACTGCACTCTTCTTAATTTAGTCATCACTCAGAGCCTCTAAAATCATGCTACTCATCAATTTATAAAGTAGAGGACAAATTTAGAGTGAGTTGTTAATTTTCCTTTTAGACATCTTTAAAGACAGGACTTTTCTGATAACAGCTAAAATAAGTTGGGCATAATCAACTTTCACAAATGTAGAAGTGATGAGGCTGAATTTGAAATGATCTTACTAAAACATTAATCAATGTTTTCTTTTTCTCTGCCACAAACTAAAAATAAGCAGGCACATACAAAAATGTTAATTTTGTGCCATTACTTCCATTGGTTTCTGGAAGTCCTGTTCAAGGTTTGTGGGAGCCTTTCAATCTACCATCACATCTCATGGTTGTTCTATCGTATTTCCCATCTCTCCTGTCTATGCTGCGTTCGGATGAGTTCCTCAGTCCTATCACCCCGCTCACTAATTTTCTCTTAAACTATGCTCAGTCTAGAATTTATTCCATCTAGAAGTTTTATAAACTTCAATAAAAATAGTTGTATTTCTGAAAGTTTCACTTGGTTCTATTCATGTCTAATTACTTTTGTTTCCCTTCTGCCTTTGTTTCATGACTTTTGTTCTTTTTTCATGATCATTAAAAATTAATAAAATAAAATAAATTAAAATAAAATAAAATTAATTTCATCTTGGATGTAGTCTTGTGAGCATTAGCCTAGTCTATTGGCTGTGTTTCTTAATTAGTTGGCTCATGTACTTTGGAATCTTGGTTTGCAAGCTCATTTGAATTAAGGAAATCTCCCCTCTCTCCCTTCCTTTCTCTCTTTCTTTTTTTTTTTAAAGATTTTATTCATTTATTCATGAGAGACAGAGAGAGAAAGCGAGAGAGAGAGAGGCAGAGGGAGAAGCAGGTTCCATGCAAGGAGCCCTACGTGGGACTTGATCCCAGGACTCCAGGATCATGCCCTGGGCTGAAGGCGGCGCTAAACTGCTGAGCCACCCAGGGATCCCCCTCTCTCTTTCTTATTATAAGCCTTCTTAATTCCTCTATATTTTAGTTCCTTCCCACTTAATCTCCTAATGAGTTAAGTCCATAATCAAACTATAAATAGTTCTTTCTTTATGACGATATCAGGGATAACAGATTCAGTCACTAAATCAATGGGCAACTTGACTCATTTCCAATTAAAAAAAGGAAAAAAAAAAAAGGATGTATTGCTGTGTTTACCTACATTGGTTTATAGTGTCTTACAAAGCCATAGTTTCAGGCTCATAAGCATAATCATATCCTAACCACTTTCACCAGTGGAACTGGATTAGGTGAGAGTCATTCCTATCTCAGACAAAGCAGTAAATGCACACTCTAGTTTCAAGTTCTGCATAGAAATTTTTTAGATCGTAAGATTCAGTAACTGGATCCCGGCAGATTATAGTTTTAGATTCACTCAAAACTTCGTATTTCTGACTTCTAGAGATACTGCTCTTGCTTTTTAGCCAGGTATATCTTTTCAATTTTCTTCATTTTCATCTCTCACTGCTATTGTTTGGAATAGAGTTGGTGCTTTAAATATGAACTCTTTGTACTATCCCAAATACAAATGCAAGCTATTTTTAAAAATATATTGATAAGGAAAATAATAAAGGCCAATGAAGTTAACAGTAATGAATGAGGCAGTTGTAGAAAAGATGTCCACTTAAGTGTCGCTATCTAAGAATGACAATGTTGGCATACTGAGATTCAAAACAGAATTTGATTAATATTATTTCATCTAGCTAACCTGGGATGGTCTGATCCAGTTAGGCCACATGGCAGGAAAAATCACTCTATGTTGATCTGAAGAGGAAAATAGTTTGTTTTATAGTTCAACATTACCATTGTATTTCTATTCAATGCTACTGCCCCTTTTAGTTTATTTTATGTCCTCTCTCACCTGGACTATTGCAACAGTCTCCCAATTAGTCTCCCATGATCAGTTTCTCCTCTTCCATGACCAGAAAAATTAATATTCTAAAAAGAAATCTTTGCATTAAAGAATCCAACTATTTCTGGAGCTCAGAGGAAAGAATCTGACTTTGTAAGTACAGCACTAACACTCCAGGCCTATACAACATTACGCCAATTTGCCTTCACAGTCTCAGCTTATATTACTGAACCCTAAGTGCCTTCTTTGTCAGCCAAATCATTCCTAACACAATGTTTAACTCTCAAACTCCAGCTCTTTCTCCCTATTGGCTTCCTCTACCTGAAACATTTTCTTTTCCCTAACACATTTCTCTCAGCAGCCCCCACTTCTCCCAATGGCCTAAAAAATTCATACTTCCCTTAAAAAAAGACCAAACTGCTTCTTTTTCTGAATGCCCCAGCACTTGATCCCCACCTTATGCGAAGCATATCATGTTATATTAAATACTGGTAAACACATAATGACACTATGATGTTCTAGTGAAAATCTTTGTCCCATTAACCCCAGGATACTCAATGTTTGCTTTTAGTCATTAGTTGAGCTTTTTACTTGGTAAGTCCAAAATAATCTTTAATGATTATGATACTGAATCTCTCATAAGTTTTCATACTATAACAACTCTCTTAAGGAGTATTCAGTAGTCTAAGCCTACCCCTGAGGAAAAGGAAAGAAGTAATCTTCATGTGGCAAAATGCAGAGTATATATTTCAAAGCATCTTGGAAAAAATTCAGTGTGCTTCACCACTGTAACTGGATCCTAGGAAATATTTTTCATGATATCACAAATACTTAAGGCAATAATTAAAGGAGGGAAGCACTCTACTGGAAATACCCACTGGGGACCAGTAGAAAGGGGTGTCAATGACTTTGCTAAAGGTCACTCCCTGATGATGAAGTGGATAGGGTTGCTGAGGGAGAGCAGAGCCTGAAACTAGCAGTCACAGAAAGAGTAGCTTGGATTTATTTAAATATCTATTATAGGCCAGGTGCTCTATATACTTGTACTATTTAGTTTTCATTACTGACAAACCCCAAAGGCAGATATTATTTCTCTCATTTTATAGACCAGGAAAATAAAATTTATAGAGGATAAATTACCAAAATTCTCACAGCCAGAAAATGGCTAAGTCACAATTTGAACCCAGATCTAACTTTATTCCAAAGCCAGTGCTCTCAATTCCTGTAGAGAACAGATATAAGGAGACAAAAGTGACAGGAGAGATTCAGTCAGTCAGTATCAAGTTGATTAAAAATGACCTTGAAGAACTAATTAAATCAAATGATGAGAATGATGACAGGCATGAGACCAAACTGAATTTATCAGGATGACATCAGGAATTGGGCCATCACTTGAAGCAACAGTAACATAGTTTAAATTCATTCAATTGTAGATCAAACACTAAATAACAAAATACAATTGAAAGATATGTTAAATTCATCTCAAGCTGTTACATGGACATCTTTGTAGAAAATCAGTGACTCTCAACCACAAAGCCTTTCAGAAATCTTCATTGCCATCTCCAAGATTAGAACAACATATCCTTTATCACCATGACATCCCTGGCATCTCCATGGTACCCCTTTTTAGCAAATTATTCTTTTCCTTCTTCTATGGAGTCATCCACTGATGAGCCAACCATAAATAAAGTTATACATTGTATAAGTGCTCTTACCAAAAAGTAAGAGTGATGGGAACCACTGAACCCTAAAGATTCTTGTTTATAAATTCACTGCAGTCTCAATCACTGGGCCCTGCCTTTAGGTGTTCAGTCAGGTATGTACTAACGGGAGCATTTCTTTTTATGTCACTTTACATAAATGTAACTCAAAAATATATAGTATTCAATTAAAAAAAAAACAGTAACAATGAAATAAGCATGAACAAATGTAATGAAGTAAACATCACATATATAAAAACTGTTTCCACAACTCTGTATTCTGTTATTCTCTCCATGCTTCTGATAGTTGATATTTTTCATTAATATATCAATATGTTCCTATGGAAGTTAGAAAATAAAAATCGTAATGATTATTCATTTTCAAAGTGAAAATGGAAAGTTAACAGCATCATGACAAATCCTCTCAATACTGTCCCTTGCAACAAGGAAAGAGATATTATAAAATCACTTAATTAGACACAATCACCTTGAAATACATGCCTAAACATAAAATATATGTGTGGACAGATACTTGACATAGGAAAATCAAATAAATCATCACTGCCAGTGATAGAAGGCTGCAAAGAAAGAGTCTTACTGGGTGCTCAGTAAATGCCTATCTCCACTGCGTTTTTAGGTGAGGCAAAACATACTACTGTATGTATAGTCCTTCAAGACTATTAAATATCTACTGAATATTTAACTACATTCTAGATACATAATATATGTAAGGTATCAAGTTAGGTCTCTGAGGCACATAACATATAGGGATCCCTGGGTGGCGCAGCGGTTTAGCGCCTGCCTTTGGCCCAGGGCGAGATCCTGGAGACCCGGGATCTAATCCCATGTTGGGCTACCGGTGCATGATGCCTGCTTCTCCCTCTGCCTATGTCTCTGCCTCTCTCTCTCTCTGTGACTATCATAAATAAATAAAAAAATTAAAAAAATATATAATAAATACATGGTTGGGTTTTTTTCCCTCGCTGGTTTTTTTTTCCTTATTTTAGAATTGAAGAGTATAATAAAGATCATAGAAATGAATCATTTTATGTTTTTCAACATTAAATACATTCAGAAAATCCCATATCTCTTAAACAGGAAGTTCAATTATCAAAAAATATAAGAAAGAAATCTAAGAAAGAAATAGAATGTGAACCCTGAGTAGGGCCTTCAATGTCCTCTGAAAGGATTCCACCTTGAGCAGGCCACTGCCACTCTGTGGCATTTTGATTCAATGAGTTTTGATAGGTGATCTATTCCTAACTTATCAGAAGAAAAGTGTGAAGTGGAGTGGGAATCTTTCACAAATATTTACTTTGAAAGTAAACTAATCCTTTCTTTTCAAATTTTTCTGAAGTTCTTACTTATTTGAGAAAGAGAGAGCACACGCTTGCCCATGAGTAGGAGGAGGTGGGAGGAGGAGAGGGAGAAGCCGACTCATAAATTTGACCTTTACTCACAGTTCCTGATTCACAGTTCCCCAAAGCCTTGGAATTTTCTTACCTTAAAAGTAATGGGAGCCTTCCTCAATTCCTAAAAATGCTTCAGAGCCATAAAGCTGAAATGGATGCCATGTCAAACTCCTTTTCCACCATAACTGGGTTTATGTTAATGAAGTGACTTTTGGACCCCACCCACAAGGATGGGGCTGGTTCCCAGGGAACCAATCATGATTAGAGGATTAGAACTTTCAGTTCTACCCCAAATTTCCAGAGAGGCAGAGAGGCTAGAGGTTGAATCAATCATGATTGGCCAATGAGTTAATCAATCATGCCTCTATAAAAACCCAAAAGGAGAGGGTTCTGGGAGCTTCCAGATCAAGGAAACAGAAAGCTTCTAGGTGCCACCATGCCAGGCCCCAAGCTTCCAGAGGACAGAAGCCTCTTCATTCAGGATTTCATCTAAACCGACTCTACTCCAGTCTTCATCTGGCTGTTGATTTGTATTTTTTAATATCCTTCATAATAAATCAGTAATCTAGTGAATAAATAACTTTTCCTGAGTTCCATGAGCCATTTTAGCAAATTAACTGAACCCAAGAAGGGGTCATGGGAACCAATAATTCAGAGTCAGTCGGTCACAATTACAGGTAATAACCTGACTTTGTGATTGGCATCTGAGGTAGAAGGCAGTCTGTGGGACTGAGCCCTTTGCCCATGGAATCTGATGCTATCTCTAGGTAGACAGTGTCAGAAATGAGTTGAATTCTTGGACAGTAGGGTGTCCAAGAACTGCTTGTTGGGTAAGCCTACACACACAGAGGATTTGGGTCCAGGAACACAAAAAGAGTAATATATACTACATATAAATACGTCATACTTCTTCTATTTTTTAGTGAATAATTTTAAGTATGGTTTCACGTATGCTTTAAATTAAAGTTTTATTTCTACTATCAGAAGGTATTTATTTTGAGTTATTAACTAATAGCCTGTTTTATTATAATATATTATACCCTCATTACACTAAGTAAAAATCCACTTGTTATTAGCTACCTCATCCTCAATTGGATTGGGAAAATTTGATTTAATGCATTCTTTTAGTTTATTAGTAATAAAAACCATGGACATAATGAGAGTTCATGTGGCTGATTTGGCTGCAAGACCCTTCAAAAAGAACTCCCTTCCTGCTCCCTCAATTATTTTCATATGATTTAAATTTGTGTTCCCAATTTATCTCCTAAGGCCTTATAGGCCTTACTTCATATCATCTTACCTCTAAATTTTTTTTTATATATGTCCCTTTTTTTCTAACACAGTATGTATCTCCTCACCCTCTTTGTATCATGGTAAACTTCTGAATACAGGAAGACTTGATCACAACTTGAAAGAATTCTTGAATTCTTTGAATTCAATATCGAATAATTATCAAATTACCTACTTGGTTGTCCTTAAGTGCCATGTATCTGTTTGAGAAAAACTGTCCACTCTCTTTACTTACATGGTATGAAATAAAATTTTTACATGTTGTAGATAATGTTTTTTTCTTAAAAAAAAAAAAACTTGACTTCATGTGATACCTCTTACTCCTTAATTCCAAGAAGTCTACCTCATTCTACCTTTTATTTTTTTCTCAAAGACCTGGAAAAGTAAAGCTTATTCCTTCCAGACTTGACTTTCATCAATGACCATGAGATTCTTCATATATAATCAGGGATTCTTAAACCTTCATCATCATTTTATATGTCTAGGAATAGCTAGAAGGCCTAGGCTCACAAAGAAGGACCACTCCAGTCAGGTTTCAGGGTTGGCACCCACAATATAGAGAAGAAAATTTACAGTTTACTTGGGAACACACACAAAACTTACATGGAAACAGGATTCAAAATAATACAATATGACATTAAAAAAATTTATGTGAGGTTAAGATGTGAAATAACTGAGGTTGTATTGATCAGTTAAAAGAAATAGCTCTCCTTTGTGGGGAGAATTAGTAATATGAAAGACACATATTACTTCTAAACTATCTTTGCTAGAAATTTCTTTTTTATTTTATTATTTTAATTGTTATTTATTTATTTACTTATTTATGTATTTATCTATAAGTTTTGAGGTGCATGCCAACCCCAGGGGGTATCAGTGGTGTCAGTTTCCTATTTCAAAATAGACTGCAGTTAGTTATTAAAATATTCCCAAAGATTTACCTTGTAAAAAAGTTTGACTTCCAATAGCCCATAATAAGTTGTTATAAATAGATGGAAATATTAGGAAAAAATTAAACACATTGTTATTTACTTTGTACTTGAACAAGTTTGCTTCCATATCACTATTTACCTAGTCAATGAACAATGTTTGACGAGTAAATAGCCAGTAATTTCTAAATTGCGCACTGTGTTTGCAGTCCCCTAAACTCAAATCAGAGTTCCCAAGGTCTGGTAAACTAATTTTCTCATATTAATAAATGTTAGGAGCTTTGGTTCTCAGGATTAGCCAGAATTTATTGGCTATACAGAGGACAGGAAAGTGTTAATGCAATAAAAATACAGAGATCTTCAAATATCAAAATACAAACAAAGTTTTAATACTCTTCACCATTCTAGAAACCCATAATATAACATGGTCTTTAAAATAAAATTAGTTGACACACATTTAAATATATTAGTAAGGAAATGGAAAAGTTGAGGCTATAATTATACTGATAAGATTTTGGTATAAATGCAACAAAATTGTATCCTGCACATTGACTTGAAAATAGTGTTTTTCTCTTCTGATCAAAAGCCATTTTGAAATACTTCAGCTTCAAACAACATTTTAATAGCATGTGTATGCATGCAATGCTTTTATAAAATTTTTGGTAAATGGAACTAATTCATTGAAGTTCAATACTTGTAAGCACATTTAGAAAGAGCCACACTGCCAGCAATTGTCAGCATTTAATTTTCCAAGTTTAAACAAACACAAGCACTGTCCATATCCTCTAATTTCTCTGTTAAACTATATTAACCTTGCCCCCTAAGCTTTCTGGAGGGTAGCCAGACTTCCAAGAATGCATAGAACCTATGCTTCTCCAGCAGAAGATCTGGTCCCAGTTTTTCCCAATTACCCATATCATAATCAGAGCCATCTTCCCTAATTACACTATCTGTGATGTCTATTTCATCAAAGTCTCCTTTTTCAATAGAAACACCTTAATTGAGAGTCAGTGCCTCACCACTGGCATGACTGTCCGTCATCTCTCCAAAAGACATAGCCACTGGAATCAGATCATTATTTGTCATACAAATGCACCTTTAGGACATTCTCTGTCAGGAACATATTTTCCATTTGTTTTGAGTGACGTCTTGAGACTTAAAATATTCTAAAATAGCAGTTAATTTTAATCAAAAATTTCCCCATTAAAATAGAAAGAATAGCATAACTTCAGTGCAAACTGACATTAAGGTTACTTTGGGTTGAGTTTAACTTGTAAATCAATATGTTATACATATAGGAGAGGAAAAATTGAATACAAATTATAGAACAACAGCATCAATTAACAAAACCCAGCTCCATATTAATTTGGGAACAAATGTAATACTTAAGAGAATTGGAGAGAATGAATCAAACATGTGCCTACCTGCTTTTCTGTGGCAAAGGTATAGGGAAGAGCACGGCCAACAATGATCATTAATAAGCTGAAGACAGACTTTGGTTTTCGCCATTATTTTTGTTTCAGTCAACAGTGTTTTGGTCAAGCATTAGTCTTTGCAGGTGCAGATGGATTGTAAAACGTAGTTTGCTGCAAAGCATCATCATCTTAAAGTACGAAGGGAAATGTTGAACCGAAAGGCACTGGTTCGCAGACTTTGTGCTCTTAAACCCCAATCCCCGAAGACCTAATTCAGCTTTCTACAAAAGTAACATGGGTGATTTTTATGCAGATTATTTGTAGGTTCCTTTTGTAAAATACTGCAATGTGGTATATGTGCATATCAGTAAAACATAAAAGCCAGCTGAAATTTGGCAGGTAGGGGTGGGGGATGGACAAGTGCTATTATCTGCACTTGTCATTATGGAGGTGACATATACATAATGTGACACATGTGTAATATTGGAGAGAAAATGGGAAAATAATGTAATTTGGACTTATTATAAATTGAGTTGAAAGAATCATTTAGATTTATTTGAGACATGATAGGTGCTACATCAGTTTCTGAGTTAAATGATTCAAGCAAGAACAACAAAAATATGTAAAATAGGTTCCAGAAAAGACATCATGACAATATTTCAAAGGCTCTGGATATTTTAACAATTTCTATGGATCCTCCTAAAATGAATTCTTTACTTGTTGCTCCAACAAATATACTGGACAACATTTAAACTTGTATAGGTGATTGACATCATCTCTGAACATTCACCACTGGCTCAAGTCCCTCATTGGGCTCCCTCTGTGGAGCCTGCTTCTCCCTCTGCCTATGTCTCTGCCTCTCTTTCTCTGTGTCTCTCATGAATAAATATATAAAATCTTGAAAAAAAAAAGTGCCAATTCTGCTGCTTACTAGCTTTGGGGCAATTGCCTGCCAGATGCTATATGCCTTAGCATACTTATTTACAAAATAAGTAATGTGCCACATGAAGGGTTGGAGGGATTAAATGTGATGACACATGTGCAAGAGCCCACTAACATGTCCAGCACATCACTGTGACTTTTCCCTTCTCTCCTTGGCTGTTAATCTTTCTTTTTCTAACTATGGTACATAATTCTTTTATTTTTTTTAATTTTTTTTTACATAATTCTTTTAATTTGATGCTTCTTACCTTATAAAGGTGAATACAACAGCTTGTTAGAGGTGTAAACAAGCTTGTTAAGATTCATGTATGAAATAGAAGATTTGGAGTGAAAGTCCAAGGCCACAATGTTAGGGCTTGGCATGATCAGAAGCATTTCATATTTAATTCAGAGGACTGAGAGCATTAAGTTCAACCTCTGTTTAAGTTGAAGTATTAGTGAACACTTTAACTTGAACTACAGAAGACAACTCAGTACAAAGATGATCTGGGTAACAAATAGGGATAATTCAATTTTCACAAATTATTTATTCAGAGAGATATTTCACAAAACACAATTATTAAATAATAGTAATTTATTACCAGCCTTACATATGGATGAAGTTGATTCTATAAATAAGGATATTACTTGATTAGGCTTGATAAGATACTTCAGGTTTTTTCCTCATCAAACTCTAATGTAATCATTTCCAGACAAATTAAATTCACATTGTGCTTTTGAGATAAATTCTTTAGTTTAGTAACAAGCGGGGTTAATCCATCCTTCTTATTAAGTTTTAGACTCTGATTTTTAGTTTACATGTTATTTTTCTCCTTATGGGAAAGAAGACAAGGGGAAACAGGGTAAAAAACAAAACAGAAATAGAGGAATTAAATATTTCCTGTATGTTCTGTTAATGTAAAGATGTTTTGCTAGTGATTGTTGGTGGCTAATTGTATTCACATATTCTCAGCTGTATCACTTAAGCTAAAAACAACCGGCACAAACATTATTTCTCCTTAAGAGATATCAACACCACCAACAACAAACCTTTAGGGTATGACCATCATCACTGAACTGTGAAGTTCACACAATATTTATTTGTTCCTCTAGTTCAGTTTTAGGGCATTGATTAAAACTTTATCCCTCACACTCAGGTACATCAAAAGAAACACATTTTGTTTTTAAAGCGTTCTCTGCCTGGCACTGTGTATGATGTGGGCAGTAATAACACAATTCAGTTATTTTCATTGCTTAAAGCAAGACCTACCATAGTGAGTACTAGCATTATAGCTAATGTATTCAGTATTCTGGCTTTCATCCTTTGGTTAATGGGGAGTTAAGAGACCAAGTCCTCAAAATTTTGAAGAGAACTCAAAAGAGTTTGCTCAATGGAGTTCAAATATCAGCCTAAGTGCAAATTGCAACTTTGATTTGAACTCTGCTTCCTACTAATGTCCCAACCCAGGTGTGGCCTGCATTTGATAAAACATTAACTCTGTTCTCTATGTAAATAAAATCGCGGCTGCCCAGGTGCACCTGCTGTATGGTATTACAAGCACCCACAAAGTTATCAGAGTGTAATGTAGAAAAAATAAACAGAACAAGTGTGCTAAGGGGCACATTTAGTATATGTGCTGCTGAAGCGAGCACAACTAAGGGGCACATTGAGATTGCCATTGTAGATTATGTATACAGCTAAATCTCTCTGTCAAATAAGTTTAATGTAGTTATTGAATATAAGTATAACTCACACAGAAGCTAATTTCCCCAATGTTTCGATATCATTCCTCAATTTAGGTGGATATTTAAAAAATACTCTCGACAACTATGTAACTGGAAGGTATTTAAAAGTACTATAGAGAAAGAAAAAACAAAAGTGGTACCAAATAAAAATGGAATAGGCTCTGCTTCCTTTTAATTTCTTTTGTGAAATGACAGAGTGATAGAGAGTACTGGGAACATTTATTACTGACAGGTGTAATTTCACCCCTACTTGAAAGGCCATGACTTTAAAAGGAGATGAAAGCCTCCAGCTGATGAATGAGGGAAGAAAAGTTTGACAGGAATAACACGACAGTCTCAAGGGAATTGATTCATGTGGTCCTGCGGTTTACCATTTGGCCATGAAGTTACAAAGATTTACAGCGTGTTCTGAAGGGGTTTGGAACTCTTTATTTGCATTGACTTCTGGAGAGCTGATAGAACAACTTAGTGAAATTACAAATAGTGTGACCAGCTCATCCTGCAATTGATGATGACATAATGATTATGGGCCACCCAGAGTAATTTAACCATGACTGATAAAATCCATCTGCTAGCAAGTTTCTAGGCTAATAACAAGATTTAAGATAGCAACCTGGGTAGAAACACCTTTATAATTATCATTTAACAAGAACTACAGGTTTTTGAGGTTTATATCACTTTTGTAGATTTTATACTATCAAAAATAAGATCCCAAAAGATTTTTTAGCTTTAAGTCCATTCTGATAAAACATTAAGATATTTTTATATATCTTTTAGAATATTTAATATTTTAAATTACATTGACTAAACCAACATTCTGTACTGTTATTTTTAAGCTGATATGCTTAGAAACTGAGTTAAAGAATATTAAAAATATAAAAGAAGATAGATGTAAAGTATTAATTACTACAACATAAGGAAGTATGTGATGAGAAGTGTAGGAAATACACAAGATAGATTAGGAGATAAAAACAAGAAGTGGGGATCCCTGGGTGGCGCAGCGGTTTGGCGCCTGCCTTTGGCCCAGGGCGCGATCCTGGAGACCCGGGATCGAATCCCACATCAGGCTCCCGGTGCATGGAGCCTGCTTCTCCCTCTGCCTGTGTCTCTGCCTCTCTCTCTCTCTCTCTCTCTCTATCATAAATAAATAAAAAAAAATTAAAAAATAAAATCTTTTTAAAAAAAAAAAAAAAAAAAAACAAGAAGTGGCTATTGGTCTAGAGGCATTAAAGTAGCATAACATTTTGTTAGAATTTATTCCCTTTTGGGAGAAAATATTTGAAAACCACGTAACCACATATCTGATTAACATCCAAATTATATAAGGAACTGATACAACTCAACAGCATGTAAATAATCTGGTTAAAAAGTGGGAAAAGGCACTGAATAGGCATTTTTCCAAAAAAGCCCCAAAAAACCCACAAACATACAGATGGACAATGGGTATATGAAGATGTGCTTAACAACACTCATCATCAGGAAAATGCAAACCAAAGTACAATGAGATATCACCTCACACCCATTGGAATGGTATTATCAAAAAGTCAAGAGATGATAAGTGTTAGTAAGAAGTAAAGGGAATCTTTGTACAGCTGTTGGTAGGAACATAAATTGGTATAGTCATTATAAAAAAAACAGTATGGAAATTCCTCAAAAAATTAACAGTATAACTGCCATATGATCCAGCAGTCCCATTTCTGGGTATATACCCAAAGGAAATGAAACCTGGATGTGAAAGAGATATCTGTACTCCCATGTTCACTGCAGCATTATTCACAATAGCCAAGATATGGAAACAACTGAAGTGTCCATTGACAATTGAATGGATAAAGAGTATGTTGTATATATAATATTCAACTGCATGTATGTATTATACATATATATTATTCAGCCAGAAAAATTTATTATAGGATATCACTCATCCATTAAAAAAAAGAAAATCCTGCCATTTGTGACAATATGAATGAATCTCAAGGACATTATGCTGAGTGAAATATGGTAGATACAGAAAGATACATACTGGATAATCTCACTTACATGTGGATAGTTAAAATAATCAAAGTAAAGAGAGAATGGTGGTTGCCAGGAGCTGGGGGTAGGGGGAATGGAAAGATGGTCAAAGGGCATAAACTCAGTTATAAGATGAATAGATTCTGGGGATCAATCATTCCACAATGTATATTTTATCAAATCATCACACTGTCCACTTTAAATATATACAATTTCTGTCAATTGTACCCTAATAAAGCTGGAGGAAAAAGTTGTTTTCTTTTCCTTAAATGTGCATCTTTCCACCACTTTAGTACTATGTCCAGTTGGGGAAACTGAGGGTTCAGATGAATTCAAGGCTATTCACTCCAGCAAAATCGGGGTAATGTCTTCTATGAATAGAAAACAGACTCTCATTTCCCTCAATACCAGCCTCACCGATATTATTTATTTTTAGTAGATCATCTATTAAAGAAGTTCCTAATGTCATCAAAAAGAGAAGCTATTAAGGGAGAAACCAGAATCTCTTCAATTAATAATTTTTTAGAAGATTTTATTTATTTATCCACGAGACACACACACACACACAGAGGCAGAGACACAGGCAGAGGGAGGAGGCTCCATGCAGGGAGCCGGATATGGGACTCGATCCCGGGTCTCCAGGATCACGACCTGGACTGAAGGTGGCGCTAAACCGCTGAGCCACCCGGGCTGCCCCAATTAATAAATTACTTAGAACTACCTCATAAACTAAAAAAAAAAAAAAAAAAGAACTACCTCATAAACTATAAAAGTCACATAAGTACACAGACTGTCTGAAAATCCACAGACACTAATGAGTATTATTCAGCCTTTTTATTAAACTCAAGCAATTTCCTATGGGGAAAATCGCACCCAGATATGACTAGCAGGACAGAACTACTAAAATGCATTTGATTTGTTTCAAACACAGTTTAGAATTTTTGGCTTCTTTTCACTTTATCATGATGAGGGTCATTTATGGACTGAATTCAAACAAAGTCATTTTACCAGACAAAATCCATTACTTGGGACAGGGACACAAAAACTCAGAATGTGGCATACAAGCATGCAAATTTATAGACAGGCTAGGTGTCATTGGAAAGCAATCAAACCATACTCCCACACATAAAACAGATATTATTTTAAAACTCCACAAATACCAAATTAAAAAAACATAGCAAAATTAATTGCATCATGAAAAAATTATAGCACACCTTCATGTTTACCTGAAAACTTACGTCCATACAAAAACCCGCACACAGATGATGTGCTTTATTCATAATTGCCAAAACCTGGAAACAACCAAGATGTCCTCCAGTAGGTGAATGGATGAATGAATTGTACATCCAGACAATGGAATATTCAGAACTCAAAAGGAATGAGCTATCAAGTCAAGAAAAAGATAAGACTGAAATTAAGTACATATTATTAAGTGAAAGAAGCCAATCTGAAAAGGCTACATACTAAATGACGATATGACTATATTCTAACTATATAACATTCTGTAAAAGGCAGAACTACGGAGGCAGTAAAAAGATCAGAAGCTGCTAGAGATTAAGTGGAATGGGTGAATAGGCATAGCCCAGAGGATTGGGGGGAGGGGGGGGCAGTGAAAATATTTTGTATGATGCTATAATGATAGATACATGTTGTGATATATTTGTCCAAATCCATAAAATGTACAACACCAAAAGTGAATGCACTGGATTGCAAAACTGGATTTGAGGTGATTATGATGTGTCAATGAAGTTCATCAGTTGTAACAAATATACCCCTAGGGATATTGATAATGGCAAGGCTGTACATGTGTGGGGGCAGAAGGTATATGGGACATCTCTATAGCTTTCTCTTAATTTTGCTGTAAAACTAAAACTGCTCCAAAAAAACTACTGTACATTTCATTATTACTTTGGCCCACTTCAAAAATAAACAAGAAATAAAAATAAAATTAGCATTTATTATCAAGATTGAAATTAATCTAATAGTAAAGAAATATTCTGTTGAAACATTAAGAAAAGTGAAAATCTTTACACTTAAATAAATAAACCCTATAAACCAAACTATGAAACATTTCTAAAAGAATATTTTCTAAAACAACTTTACTCTCACCACATAGTTTCCCAACCTTGGAAATATTTGCATGAACAGAATGACAGTGTTCTCAAGATTCCTTAACACAATTAAATGAGATCATAGAAAATAGTACTTTGATAACTATGGATATCATTCTGATTTCACAGTACAGTTTTGCCAGTGTAAATAATTACACACAAGGCAAGGGTCCTATTTATTTACAAATTTACATTATTTAAAATAATATAAACCTTTTTTTTTCCTAACACAACCTTAAGTTTCTGGACATAGTGAGGAACTCAAATAGCAAACATATATATCCTAAAAGCAAATACATGTATTTTAAAAGTCCCTGGAAACTTCTCCAGGAAATTCATCCATACATACACTTCTTTATATTGAGTTATAAGCTCTGATTTAAAAGTCTCACACACTATGTGAACTTCAAACACACAATTAAAATAAATCTAAAAGGTAGGTAAATCCCAAGTCATTTGTAGAACTGAATTTTATCATGAAACATTTCACCTAACATTTCCTTTTTCTCTCTCCTTTTCATCATCCTCTCTCTCCCCGCCTCTTTATACACAGACTCACACACAGACACCGTTAGTGTTATCTAGTTTTATATAAAAATTCTACCCCATTTCTGACTTCCAACATGATTATTCTAACTCTCTATTATTACTCATTAAACCTCTGGCTTCATCCCATTAGGTAACATCTGTTTTTCATCAATGCCAAGGAAGACAGGTTCTTTAAATAAACTTTCTTAAAAAAAAAAAAAAGAATAAAAATGTAGAAGATGTATGGATCTTTTAAAAAGTGGAAATCTAAGTTCTTTTCTTACATCCAAAATGATTTTTTTCATATGAAAGCCTTCCATTTACTCCAAGAAAATTGTGGAAAATATCAACATCTGTACATTGCGCTAAAAGCTCTACTTGTAACTGCCATTCATCAAGCCAGTGAGTAATTCGGAAAACAGTAGCAACAGACCTTGGAGTGCAGTATATGTAGGATGAAGCCAAAATGTTTTTCTAACTTGTAAAGGAAACTTCCATGGGCACTACTTTCTGCCAGTTGCTTCTTCAAGGTATGAAGAATATCAGACTCCTGTTGATTTAACTCCAATAAATTGAGAGGAATTTCAAGTAAGGCATCATGTTCCATATGTTAACAAATTGTCCTATTAAAGTATAATTTGATGAGATTGGGTGCATTCAGGGTGGTATGGCCGTAGACTAAAGTATAATTTGAATCTCATCCTCTGGTGGTACTGGAATTGGTCATAAGTAACTGTATACATATGTATGAGAATATTGATAAAGTAAAATGAACAAAAACCATACAGCCTGCTCTTACTTATTTGATTATTTATTTTCCCTTCATGAACTCATTTTCTAATGTTGGTGAAGAGAGACACATGACCCAAAAAGAAGATACTGAGAGATAGTGAGGTAGAAGCAGCAAGAAGCTTATAAATTGAATAATCTATTTCCTAATTATTTAAGTTTAACAACATTTGTGAATGGTATAAAATTGAAGATAGTTTATCTCTTTAAAGTGTCTCCATCCATTGTAATTACGTAAGAATATGTATGACATATGTGTATGTATATATACACATATAGAAATATAAAGATATAGTTATAATGTAGTAGAATCAAATAGAAATTTAAGCTAGAAAATATTTTATAAATGTCTCTACTCCATTACACTTTAAAATAAAAATAAGCAAACAACTTCATAAAGCCTTTATGTTGTTATATTACATGGGCTCCTAGTCTAGCACAATCTCTATGCTTCCCCCTGCTATGATGGATTCATGACTGTAATTACAAATTACATTTCCATTCTCACAGCATCAGGTAATAGAAAGTAGGTATTTCACCTTTCCTTGCTCAGTTCTCTTTGCACAACTTAAATTATAAGACAAACCCTTGAAATAATCCTTATGCTGGACTCTCATAGCTTTTACCTTGCAGTCAGAAGCCCAGCTATGGACACTGACTTTGGTCTTCTGGGAAATGATCCAATGTTTCTCTGATTCTGAAATCATTAAATACTGAGATTCTTTTAGCTTGGTGCTTTTTTTTTTTTTTTCTTTCTCACCATTCATGTTTATGTATATCTCCTACGTTTACAGTTCTAACCTTGTTCCCTTCCTTTCTTCCCTGTCTCTATCCCTCCTTCTCTTTCTTACTTTCTATGTCTCCCTATCTCTTTCTCTAGGTCTATTTCTCTCTATCTCTATCTCTATCTCTATCTCTTTCTGTCACACTCTAATTCTGTCCCTCTACTTTTTACTTTAACATTGCTGAGCACCCAGACATCTTTGTAAAGTAGAGAATACATTGACAAATAAGAGAGGCATGATCTATCTGGATAGTTCTCCTTGCTTCTTGTCTATCAGAGGAGAAAGACTGAAAAAAATTGCAAGTGTGATAAAAGACGAAGTTGAAGGAATGACAGAGCCATATGATAAAAATATTTAACATCCTATTTATTACATTCTTTCCGATATTTGTTATAACCTTCTACAACATTAAAGCTGGCCTCTGAAAGATACAAAAAGCTCATAATATTTTTAAAAGTACAGAAATCAAAAGATTCAGAAGCACAATAGAAAGTTGGTAAGAAAAGGCAATCACAATCTTCACTGGGAGGCCCCTTTCTCTTTCACTTAAATAAAGGAAACTGTTCCCCAAAGACCAGCCTGCCTGACTTCCTTCTCTTTTTCCTTTCTCCTTTCCTTCCTCCTTCTACAAATATATACTGAATACATACTACTTGCCAAAGACAATACATTTCAAACGATGATTATAAAAATTATTTAACAATCATTATCAAAATTTACATGCACAAATAACCCTGCTATAAATTTATTTTACAGGAGACCTCAGATAAGAAATGGAGTTACACAGCAAATGTTTGTTTGTTACTTATATAACAGCAAAAAGGAAAAGGAGAAAAAAAATAAATGCTTAGGATATGGGTCAAACAATTATGGCATATCCATACAAAGCAATATTATGTTACTTTTAAAAAGGCTGAGGCAGAGTTACATGAATTAATGTCACAAGCTAGTTCAGGCATATATGTTATATGGAAAGGGCAAGCTGCAAAAGAGTACATATATATATATATATATATATATATATACACTATAGGTATAGGTTTTTAAACCTATACCTATAATCCTATTTACAGGTGTATTTATACTTCTGCATCTCTCTACAACCTTATAACTATCACTATAGAAATGGCTATATATCATAAATATATATCATATTTATTTTTGGAAAGATTTATAAGATACTGTTAGTTCAGAAGAAACAGTGAGGTTGAAGAATGAAACTCCCACTTTTGAAATATATACCTATTATTTAGACTTATTTATTTGCTTACACTATTCATTTGTTTATCATTTTTTAGTTTATTCATTTGCTACAATAGCTGAGAGCTTCCTTGACTCTTCTTTCAACAAGTGGAATGGCCCTTCTTAGGATTACAAAAGAAAGATGATCTGGCCCCCATTGCCTTAAGGGGACTTCTGTAGACTGGAGGAAGCCATGCTCCCCTGAAAACCATGGTAAACAGGGAAATTGCCTATGAAACACACAAAACAATGTGGCCTAACTTCTGTTTCAGGGCTCAGCACGCTAAAATTTTTGAAAAATGCCATTAAAAATGATAGCTAACAATATGTGAATCTGGGTAAAGGGCATATAGGTGTTTTCAGTATTGTTTTGTCTCTTTTTAGTTTGAAGTTATTTGTAAATAAAGAGATCCAAAAAAGAAAAAAAAGAAGAAAGTAATGTTACATTATCAAATAGGTAACTTTAAATTGTTTTTAATAAAAAAACAAATATCCTTTATTCATTTCAGGTTATATTTAGAACCAGAATAAAATGCCACAAGTAAAACCTCATTCTTGAAAACACATTCCTGACATTTATTTCTTTCTCTTTTACTTAAAAGGTGATATAGTAACGTCAATAAGAGTATTTCATAATGTTATTTCCTGTTGGCTATACAACCTAGTTTTTCACTTTTCCAGTCTGTATTCAGAGTAAGATGTATTAGTGTAGCTCCCTTTATGTTTAAGGAGAAACAATTATTATGAAAACACTTTAGGAAAATCATTTTGGTATTTTCCTTCTCCCTTAAGGTCACCTTTTACCTTTGGAAAATAAAGTCACACACATGCTTATTAAGCATTTGGTTGAAAAGTACATGTTCAAAAGAAAATACATTTGTACAGAAGTATCTCTTCAATGAAAATCATCTCATTACCACTTTCTAAAATATGAATAAATTATTTTTAACATGACCTCAAGTAGAATTATAAACAACCATGTCTATCTTAATTGAGGTATGAATTTTGCATGAACTTCATTTACCTTGTGAGCCTCCATTTTCACTGGTGGCAAAACATGTATCTTACCAGTGTAAAATAAATGCAGTTATTTTGTTCTAGTTTAAACATAATTCTCCTTCTCATTCTCCTAGGGGGAAAATTTTCCTTCTGATATCACTGGTGAGACTTCGGGTGACAGGTATCCAAGCCAAAGTCACTGACATCCATCCATCTGGTCTTTCTATGTGATACACAATTCATACTTTGGTACAATTCATACTCTGGTTTTTTAGTGTTGTCCTTGCATTCAGCTTGAAATATGGGTGTTCCTCTTTGCTTTCCAGTTGCCAATCCCACTCAGCTCATTGTTTCCTCCAAGTGATGAATTAAAGAGCCCTTTAAGTTTTTAGGGTCTGCCCTCATGCCACATCATCAAGCCCCCCATTTACTCTTTGCTGCTACCCAGGTACCATGCTGGACAAGAAGTATTTCCAGGAGGCCTACAACACAGGTTAGACTTTGGGAAGCTAGGTAGAGATCCTTCTATTCTAGAGTTTCCTAAAACATGTATTGAGTTTCAATCATCTTGACTTGCTACTACCATATATCAAGCTGTGCCCAGAGGGTAGGGTACTGGACCATTTCCCAGGGACCCACCTGTGATGACTAGTCAAATTTAGTTGCAATTCTTCTCTTACTGTCAGCTAACCAAACTTTTATTGTATTATTGGGCCAAAAAAATTTGCATCAGTCTATATTTACCTCCACTTTGTCATTTTTTACATATGCACTGAGTACCTCAAGCTTTTAGCCTTTGACACTCAAATATCTCCTCCCTGCAAAATCCAGCTTTTGAAATATAAGCCCTTTTAAGATCATGTGTCTGACACTATAAATTTTTCTTCAGATTGAGTCCTCACTGCTTTAGGACAAATCTAATTCAAGGGAATTAAGTCTGCTGAGCATG
Organism: Canis lupus familiaris; assembly: GCF_011100685.1. Classification (NCBI taxonomy): domain Eukaryota; kingdom Metazoa; phylum Chordata; class Mammalia; order Carnivora; family Canidae; genus Canis; species Canis lupus. The sequence continues at coordinate 35,175,627 of NC_049253.1, forward strand.
AGGACAATGGTTTCAACAAGTGAAATCTTTGGTTTAAATCTTTAAGTTTTAGTAATTTTACACACATGCTCCTTTTGCAGTGATTATTTTATTTTTGTGACTATACCAAGCAACACAGCAATAAGTTTTTGGGGGAAAAAGCCCAAAGAAATGAAGAAAAACAAATGAAGGTCCCCTAATTCCACCATCTAGAGATAATCAGGCTTCTGTGAATAGCATTCCTAGGTGATATAATAAGATAGATGGGGCTTTTTATTCTTTAATTACATTGACAGCATTTTTAAGCTATTATGTATTTTCCTAAAACTTCATTAATAATTATATAATATTCCATCATATGGCTGAATCATTATTTAAGCAATTCTCCACTGTTGAAATTTAGGGTGCTATCCATTTCTTTTCTAAATTAAAAAATAATGCACTGAGATTTCCAGGGAAGATGGTGGAGTGGGAGGTCCCTAAGCTCACCTTGTCCTACATGGATACAACTAGATAAAAACCACATCAGTGTAAATAACCCAAAAAAGGATCCAAAGAACAGACTCCCCAGAGCTAAATGTAGAGAAGAAGCCACATTGAAGGGGATACTAAGGGCAGAGACAGATCCAGAGCTAAATGAATCATGCAACTGTCCACAGGAGGGAGGGGATGCCTCAGGTTCAGAGAAGAGGAACAGACCCCATACAAGGCACCAGTCACAGGAACCTGCACAGGAAAGACAAATCCCCATAACATCTGGCTTTGAAAACCAGAGAGGTGGACTACAATCAGTGGGACTTAACACCTAGAACTTTAAAAACAGTAGGCTCAGCTCTGAGAGAGCCAGGAGTGTGATAGAGAACTGAGTCCTTGCCCTGAAAGAGACAACACAACAAACAGCTACAGGGAGATACAGCATAGAAGCAGCAGTTTGAGGGATCCCTGGGTGGCGCAGCGGTTTGGCGCCTGCCTTTGGCCCAGGGCGCGATCTTGGAGACCCGGGATCGAGTCCCATGTCGGGCTCCCGGTGCATGGAGCCTGCTTCTCTCTCTGCCTGTGTCTCTGCCTCTCTCTCTCTCTCTCTCTCTCCCCCCCCCCCGCATCATAAATAAATAAAATTTAAAAAAAAAAAAAAAAGAAGCAGCAGTTTGAAAAATGCCTGGGGTATACTGGACCAAGATTTCTTCACTAATCTCAGAGTCTGTGCTGGAGGGGCAAGGATCTTTGGGAGACTTCTCCAAGAGCAAAATTGCTAGCAGGCACCATTTCCCTCTCCTGCCCTGAGCCTAGATATACATATACCTTAGGGAACCAGTGCATCACAAACACTCTTCACCTAGCTTGCTAACAGTACTCCCTGCCCTGCTGCTCATCTGTGGATGTGTCCCCTCCATACTAGCCTGGGCTGCAGGTCCCCTCTCACAGTAGACTGGCATCCTCAACAAAATATTAGCAAACCAAATCCAACAATACCTTAAAAAACTCATTCACCATTATCAGGCAGAGTTTTTCCCAGGATTAAAGGCTGGCTCAAGACTCACAAACCAGTCAACATAATACATCACATCAATAAGAGGAAGGATAAAAAATATATGGTCATTTTAATTTATGCAGTAAAAGCATGATAAATGATAATATTCATTCATAATAAAAACTTTCAATAAAGTAGGTTTAGAGGAAACATACTTCAACATATTAAAGGCCATATATGAAAAATTCAGGCTACCAATCAGAGTCAATGGTGAAAAACTGAGAGTTATTTCCCTAAGATCAAGAATGTCTATGCCCACCACCTTTATTCACACAGTACTGTAAGTCCTAGCCACAGCAATCAGATAAGAAAAAGAAATAAAAGGCATCAAAATTGGTAAGGAAGTAAAACTTTTACTATTTGCCATGACATGATACTATACACAGAAAACTCTAAAGATTGTACTAAGAAACTACTAAAACTAATAAATTCAGTAAGGTCATATGATATAAAATCAATATACACACTGACCTCTACCTCTGAAACTAATAATACATTATATGTTAACTAATTAAATTTAAATTTAAAAAAGAAAAATGGGAGAACTATTTAAAAAAAAGATGATGTGTCTAAAATTGTGGGATGCAAGTAGCATAGTCCTTTATTGTGGCAGTTAAGTGCTGGTTAAGAAAACATAATGAAATAGAAGATGACTTCTTAAATCTTCCCATCAGTTTGAAGCCTCTGAAGACGTGTGTCAACAGATAATGCCAGTCAGGCCAGGAGAGTACGGGCCTTGGCCTCTGCCTAGGGCAGGCAGCCCCAGGAGCTCTGTGGTAGGTCAGCCCAAGATGAACTCTCCCCAGCACCTAAAGTGATATTTGGGAATGTTCTTTGTGGGAGAATGCTGTGGACTATGAACTTCTGACTTGTCTGTACATAATAATAGGGCTTTGGGGGAAGGTTAGGCAAGAGAAGAAGGTGTTGTTTCTTAAATAAAATTTCCTTCTGTGAGGGCATGTGGGTGGCTCAGTGGTTGAGCGTCTGCCTTTGGCTCAGGTCATGATCCTTGGTCCTAGTATCAAATTCCACATCAGGTTCCCAGCAAGGAGCCTGCTTCTCCCTCTGTCTGTGTCTCTGCCTCTCTCTCTGTGCCTCTCATGAAGAAATAAATAAAATCCTAAAGAAAAGATACTCCATGCTAATGGATTGGAAGAACAAATACTATTCAAATGTCCATACTACCCAAAGCAATCTACAAATTCAATGCAATCCCTATCAAAATACTAACAAGCATTCTTCACAGAGCTAGAACAGATTACCCTTAAATTTGAATGGAACCACAAAAAACCCTGAGTAGCCAAAGCAATCTTGAAAAACAAGAATAAAACTGGAGGTATTACAATCCCAGATTCCAAACTATATCGCAAAGCTATAGTAATCAAAATAGTATGGTACTGGTGCAAAATAGACACACATAGGCCAATGAAACAGAATAGAAAATCCAGAAATAAATCCACAATTATATGGTCAATTAGTAATCCACAAAGGAGCCAAGAATGTGCAATTGGAAAAAGACAATCTTTTCAAAAATGGTGCTGGGGAAACTAGACAGCTACATGCAAAAGAATGAACCTGGACCATTTTCTCAAACCATATACAAAAGTAAACTCAAAATGGATGAAGGACCTAAATATGAGATCTGAAACCATAAAAACCCTAAAAGAAAGCACAGGCAGTAATTTCTCTGACATCAGCTGTAGCAACATCTTTCTAGATATGTCTCTTGAGGCAAAGAGAACAGAAGCAAAAATAAACTATTAGAACTACATCAAAATAAAAAGCTTCTGCACCAGCAGAGGAAACAATCAACAAAACTGAAAGACAACCTACTGAATGGGAGAAGATATTTGCAAATGTCATATCTGATGAAGGGTTAGTATCCAAAAATATAAAGAACTATACAGCTCAACACACACACACACACACACACACACACACACACACAAAGAAAGAAAAAAGAAAAAAGAATAATCCAATTAAAAACTAAGCAGAAGAAAAAAAAAACTAAGCAGAAGAGATAAAGAGATCTTTCTCTAAGGAAGACATACAGATGGCCAACAGAACATGAAAAGATGATTAACCTCACACATCAAGGAAATGCAAATCAAAACTACAATGAGATATCAACTCACCCCCATCAGATTGGCTAAAATAAAAAATACAAGAAACAAGAGTTGGCAAGGATATGGAGAATAATGAAACCTCATGCACTCTTGGTGGGAATGAAAACTGGTACAATTGCTGTGAAAAAAAAGTATGGAGTTTCCTTAAAAATTTTTAATTTAATAATTACCTGTGATCCAGGAATTGTCCTACCACAGAGTTACCCAAAAATTATGAAAACACTAATTCAAATTGATAAATGCACCCCTATGTTTACAGCAGCATTTTTATAATAGCTGAGT